>NW_028244135.1:0-166058 GCF_964263255.1 Lissotriton vulgaris | reverse complement strand
AAAACACAAGATTTATGGAATGGTTAAAAGTGCATGAAAATGGCCAATTTACTCACTCTGAGTTCTCAAAAAGGGTTTCTTCACCCCGGGAAGTTAATTAAATACCATTTGGAGGCATTTAATGTTCGAGCAAAAACGGCTGATTTTCGACAAAAGAGATAACACCCCCCATTACGTCATGCTTCAGAAATGTGGAAAATGGTCCGTTTTCAAATGTTTTATTTTTGAACGTCAGTTCACATTTGTAGGTGGATCATCAGTGTTAGAGCTAAAATTAGCATGTTTAAAGTGATTTTCATGCTTCCAGGGGCCCAAAACACAAGATTTATGGAATGGTTAAAAGTGCATGAAAATGGCCAATTTACTCACTCTGAGTTCTCAAAAAGGGTTTCTTCACCCCGGGAAGTTAATTAAATACCATTTGGAGGCATTTAATGTTCGAGCAAAAACGGCTGATTTTCGACAAAAGAGATAACACCCCCCCATTACGTCATGCTTCAGAAATGTGGAAAATGGTCCGTTTTCAAATGTTTTATTTTTGAACGTCAGTTCACATTTGTAGGTGGATCATCAGTGTTAGAGCTAAAATTAGCATGTTTAAAATGATTTTCATGCTTCCAGGGGCTCGGGAAGTTAATTAAATACCATTTGGAGGCATTTAATGTTCGAGCAAAAACGGCTGATTTTCGACAAAAGAGATAACACCCCCCCATTACGTCATGCTTCAGAAATGTGGAAAATGGTTCGTTTTCAAATGTTTTATTTTTGAACGTCAGTTCACATTTGTAGGTGGATCATCAGTGTTAGAGCTAAAATTAGCATGTTTAAAGTGATTTTCATGCTTCCAGGGGCCCAAAACACAAGATTTATGGAATGGTTAAAAGTGTATGAAAATGGCCAATTTACTCACTCTGAGTTCTCAAAAAGGGTTTCTTCACCCCGGGAAGTTAATTAAATACCATTTGGAGGCATTTAATGTTCGAGCAAAAACGGCTGATTTTCGACAAAAGAGATAACACCCCCCCATTATGTCATGCTTCAGAAATGTGGAAAATGGTCCGTTTTCAAATGTTTTATTTTTGAACGTCAGTTCACATTTGTAGGTGGATCATCAGTGTTAGAGCTAAAATTAGCATGTTTAAAGTGATTTTCATGCTTCCAGGGGCTCGGGAAGTTAATTAAATACCATTTGGAGGCATTTAATGTTCGAGCAAAAACGGCTGATTTTCGACAAAAGAGATAACACCCCCCCATTACGTCATGCTTCAGAAATGTGGAAAATGGTCCGTTTTCAAATGTTTTATTTTTGAACGTCAGTTCACATTTGTAGGTGGATCATCAGTGTTAGAGCTAAAATTAGCATGTTTAAAGTGATTTTCATGCTTCCAGGGGCTCGGGAAGTTAATTAAATACCATTTGGAGGCATTTAATGTTCGAGCAAAAACGGCTGATTTTCGACAAAAGAGATAACACCCCCCATTACGTCATACTTCAGAAATGTGGAAAATGGTCCGTTTTCAAATGTTTTATTTTTGAACGTCAGTTCACATTTGTAGGTGGATCATCAGTGTTAGAGCTAAAATTAGCATGTTTAAAGTGATTTTCATGCTTCCAGGGGCTCGGGAAGTGAAATAAATACCATTTGGAGGCATTTAATGTTCGAGCAAAAACGGCTGATTATCGACAAAAGAGATAACACCCCCCCATTACGTCATGCTTCAGAAATCTGGAAAATGGTCCGTTTTCAAATGTTTTATTTTTGAACGTCAGTTCACATTTGTAGGTGGATCATCAGTGTTAGAGCTAAAATTAGCATGTTTAAAGTGATTTTCATGCTTCCAGGGGCCCAAAACACAAGATTTATGGAATGGTTAAAAGTGCATGAAAATGGCCAATTTACTCACTCTGAGTTCTCAAAAAGGGTTTCTTCACCCCGGGAAGTTAATTAAATACCATTTGGAGGCATTTAATGTTCGAGCAAAACCGGCTGATTTTCGACAAAAGAGATAACACCCCCCCATTACGTCATGCTTCAGAAATGTGGAAAATGGTCAGTTTTCAAATGTTTTATTTTTGAACGTCAGTTCACATTTGTAGGTGGATCATCAGTGTTAGAGCTAAAATTAGCATGTTTAAAGTGATTTTCATGCTTCCAGGGGTTCGGGAAGTTAATTAAATACCATTTGGAGGCATTTAATGTTCGAGCAAAAACGGCTGATTTTCGACAAAAGAGATAACACCCCCCCATTACGTCATGCTTCAGAAATGTGGAAAATGGTCCGTTTTCAAATGTTTTATTTTTGAACGTCAGTTCACATTTGTAGGTGGATCATCAGTGTTAGAGCTAAAATTAGCATGTTTAAAGTGATTTTCATGCTTCCAGGGGCTCGGGAAGTTAATTAAATACCATTTGGAGGCATTTAATGTTCGAGCAAAAACGGCTGATTTTCGACAAAAGAGATAACACCCCCCCATTACGTCATGCTTCAGAAATGTGGAAAATGGTCCGTTTTCAAATGTTTTATTTTTGAACGTCAGTTCACATTTGTAGGTGGATCATCAGTGTTAGAGCTAAAATTAGCATGTTTAAAGTGATTTTCATGCTTCCAGGGGCTCGGGAAGTGAAATAAATACCATTTGGAGGCATTTAATGTTCGAGCAAAAACGGCTGATTTTCGACAAAAGAGATAACACCCCCCCATTACGTCATGCTTCAGAAATCTGGAAAATGGTCCGTTTTCAAATGTTTTATTTTTGAACGTCAGTTCACATTTGTAGGTGGATCATCAGTGTTAGAGCTAAAATTAGCATGTTTAAAGTGATTTTCATGCTTCCAGGGGCTCGGGAAGTTAATTAAATACCATTTGGAGGCATTTAATGTTCGAGCAAAAACGGCTGATTTTCGACAAAAGAGATAACACCCCCCGTCATGCTTCAGAAATGTGGAAAATGGTCCGTTTTCAAATGTTTTATTTTTGAACGTCAGTTCACATTTGTAGGTGGATCATCAGTGTTAGAGCTAAAATTAGCATGTTTAAAGTGATTTTCATGCTTCCAGGGGCTCGGGAAGTTAATTAAATACCATTTGGAGGCATTTAATGTTCGAGCAAAAACGGCTGATTTACGACAAAAGAGATAACACCCCCCCATTACGTCATGCTTCAGAAATGTGGAAAATGGTCCGTTTTCAAATGTTTTATTTTTGAACGTCAGTTCACATTTGTAGGTGGATCATCAGTGTTAGAGCTAAAATTAGCATGTTTAAAGTGATTTTCATGCTTCCAGGGGCTCGGGAAGTTAATTAAATACCATTTGGAGGCATTTAATGTTCGAGCAAAAACGGCTGATTTTCGACAAAAGAGATAACACCCCCCCATTACGTCATGCTTCAGAAATGTGGAAAATGGTCCGTTTTCAAATGTTTTATTTTTGAACGTCAGTTCACATTTGTAGGTGGATAATCAGTGTTAGAGCTAAAATTAGCATGTTTAAAGTGATTTTCATGCTTCCAGGGGCCCAAAACACAAGATTTATGGAATGGTTAAAAGTGCATGAAAATGGCCAATTTACTCACTCTGAGTTCTCAAAAAGGGTTTCTTCACCCCGGGAAGTTAATTAAATACCATTTGGAGGCATTTAATGTTCGAGCAAAAACGGCTGATTTTCGACAAAAGAGATAACACCCCCCCATTACGTCATGCTTCAGAAATGTTGAAAATGGTCCGTTTTCAAATGTTTTATTTTTGAACGTCAGTTCACATTTGTAGGTGGATCATCAGTGTTAGAGCTAAAATTAGCATGTTTAAAGTGATTTTCATGCTTCCAGGGGCTCGGGAAGTTAATTAAATACCATTTGGAGGCATTTAATGTTCGAGCAAAAACGGCTGATTTTCGACAAAAGAGATAACACCCCCCCATTACGTCATGCTTCAGAAATGTGGAAAATGGTCCGTTTTCAAATGTTTTATTTTTGAACGTCAGTTCACATTTGTAGGTGGATCATCAGTGTTAGAGCTAAAATTAGCATGTTTAAAGTGATTTTCATGCTTCCAGGGGCCCAAAACACAAGATTTATGGAATGGTTAAAAGTGCATGAAAATGGCCAATTTACTCACTCTGAGTTCTCAAAAAGGGTTTCTTCACCCCGGGAAGTTAATTAAATACCATTTGGAGGCATTTAATGTTCGAGCAAAAACGGCTGATTTTCGACAAAAGAGATAACACCCCCCATTACGTCATGCTTCAGAAATGTGGAAAATGGTCCGTTTTCAAATGTTTTATTTTTGAACGTCAGTTCACATTTGTAGGTGGATCATCAGTGTTAGAGCTAAAATTAGCATGTTTAAAGTGATTTTCATGCTTCCAGGGGCCCAAAACACAAGATTTATGGAATGGTTAAAAGTGCATGAAAATGGCCAATTTACTCACTCTGAGTTCTCAAAAAGGGTTTCTTCACCCCGGGAAGTTAATTAAATACCATTTGGAGGCATTTAATGTTCGAGCAAAAACGGCTGATTTTCGACAAAAGAGATAACACCCCCCCATTACGTCATGCTTCAGAAATGTGGAAAATGGTCCGTTTTCAAATGTTTTATTTTTGAACGTCAGTTCACATTTGTAGGTGGATCATCAGTGTTAGAGCTAAAATTAGCATGTTTAAAATGATTTTCATGCTTCCAGGGGCTCGGGAAGTTAATTAAATACCATTTGGAGGCATTTAATGTTCGAGCAAAAACGGCTGATTTTCGACAAAAGAGATAACACCCCCCCATTACGTCATGCTTCAGAAATGTGGAAAATGGTTCGTTTTCAAATGTTTTATTTTTGAACGTCAGTTCACATTTGTAGGTGGATCATCAGTGTTAGAGCTAAAATTAGCATGTTTAAAGTGATTTTCATGCTTCCAGGGGCCCAAAACACAAGATTTATGGAATGGTTAAAAGTGTATGAAAATGGCCAATTTACTCACTCTGAGTTCTCAAAAAGGGTTTCTTCACCCCGGGAAGTTAATTAAATACCATTTGGAGGCATTTAATGTTCGAGCAAAAACGGCTGATTTTCGACAAAAGAGATAACACCCCCCCATTATGTCATGCTTCAGAAATGTGGAAAATGGTCCGTTTTCAAATGTTTTATTTTTGAACGTCAGTTCACATTTGTAGGTGGATCATCAGTGTTAGAGCTAAAATTAGCATGTTTAAAGTGATTTTCATGCTTCCAGGGGCTCGGGAAGTTAATTAAATACCATTTGGAGGCATTTAATGTTCGAGCAAAAACGGCTGATTTTCGACAAAAGAGATAACACCCCCCCATTACGTCATGCTTCAGAAATGTGGAAAATGGTCCGTTTTCAAATGTTTTATTTTTGAACGTCAGTTCACATTTGTAGGTGGATCATCAGTGTTAGAGCTAAAATTAGCATGTTTAAAGTGATTTTCATGCTTCCAGGGGCTCGGGAAGTTAATTAAATACCATTTGGAGGCATTTAATGTTCGAGCAAAAACGGCTGATTTTCGACAAAAGAGATAACACCCCCCATTACGTCATACTTCAGAAATGTGGAAAATGGTCCGTTTTCAAATGTTTTATTTTTGAACGTCAGTTCACATTTGTAGGTGGATCATCAGTGTTAGAGCTAAAATTAGCATGTTTAAAGTGATTTTCATGCTTCCAGGGGCTCGGGAAGTGAAATAAATACCATTTGGAGGCATTTAATGTTCGAGCAAAAACGGCTGATTATCGACAAAAGAGATAACACCCCCCCATTACGTCATGCTTCAGAAATCTGGAAAATGGTCCGTTTTCAAATGTTTTATTTTTGAACGTCAGTTCACATTTGTAGGTGGATCATCAGTGTTAGAGCTAAAATTAGCATGTTTAAAGTGATTTTCATGCTTCCAGGGGCCCAAAACACAAGATTTATGGAATGGTTAAAAGTGCATGAAAATGGCCAATTTACTCACTCTGAGTTCTCAAAAAGGGTTTCTTCACCCCGGGAAGTTAATTAAATACCATTTGGAGGCATTTAATGTTCGAGCAAAACCGGCTGATTTTCGACAAAAGAGATAACACCCCCCCATTACGTCATGCTTCAGAAATGTGGAAAATGGTCAGTTTTCAAATGTTTTATTTTTGAACGTCAGTTCACATTTGTAGGTGGATCATCAGTGTTAGAGCTAAAATTAGCATGTTTAAAGTGATTTTCATGCTTCCAGGGGTTCGGGAAGTTAATTAAATACCATTTGGAGGCATTTAATGTTCGAGCAAAAACGGCTGATTTTCGACAAAAGAGATAACACCCCCCCATTACGTCATGCTTCAGAAATGTGGAAAATGGTCCGTTTTCAAATGTTTTATTTTTGAACGTCAGTT
This sequence comes from Lissotriton vulgaris, assembly GCF_964263255.1. Taxonomy (NCBI): domain Eukaryota; kingdom Metazoa; phylum Chordata; class Amphibia; order Caudata; family Salamandridae; genus Lissotriton; species Lissotriton vulgaris. Next base: position 159,686 of record NW_028244135.1, on the reverse strand, counting down.
CACATTTGTAGGTGGATCATCAGTGTTAGAGCTAAAATTAGCATGTTTAAAGTGATTTTCATGCTTCCAGGGGCTCGGGAAGTTAATTAAATACCATTTGGAGGCATTTAATGTTCGAGCAAAAACGGCTGATTTTCGACAAAAGAGATAACACCCCCCCATTACGTCATGCTTCAGAAATGTGGAAAATGGTCCGTTTTCAAATGTTTTATTTTTGAACGTCAGTTCACATTTGTAGGTGGATCATCAGTGTTAGAGCTAAAATTAGCATGTTTAAAGTGATTTTCATGCTTCCAGGGGCTCGGGAAGTGAAATAAATACCATTTGGAGGCATTTAATGTTCGAGCAAAAACGGCTGATTTTCGACAAAAGAGATAACACCCCCCCATTACGTCATGCTTCAGAAATCTGGAAAATGGTCCGTTTTCAAATGTTTTATTTTTGAACGTCAGTTCACATTTGTAGGTGGATCATCAGTGTTAGAGCTAAAATTAGCATGTTTAAAGTGATTTTCATGCTTCCAGGGGCCCAAAACACAAGATTTATGGAATGGTTAAAAGTGCATGAAAATGGCCAATTTACTCACTCTGAGTTCTCAAAAAGGGTTTCTTCACCCCGGGAAGTTAATTAAATACCATTTGGAGGCATTTAATGTTCGAGCAAAAACGGCTGATTTTCGACAAAAGAGATAACACCCCCCCATTACGTCATGCTTCAGAAATGTGGAAAATGGTCAGTTTTCAAATGTTTTATTTTTGAACGTCAGTTCACATTTGTAGGTGGATCATCAGTGTTAGAGCTAAAATTAGCATGTTTAAAGTGATTTTCATGCTTCCAGGGGCTCGGGAAGTTAATTAAATACCATTTGGAGGCATTTAATGTTCGAACAAAAACGGATGATTTTCGACAAAAGAGATAACACCCCCCCATTACGTCATGCTTCAGAAATGTGGAAAATGGTCCGTTTTCAAATGTTTTATTTTTGAACGTCAGTTCACATTTGTAGGTGGATCATCAGTGTTAGAGCTAAAATTAGCATGTTTAAAGTGATTTTCATGCTTCCAGGGGCCCAAAACACAAGATTTATGGAATGGTTAAAAGTGCATGAAAATGGCCAATTTACTCACTCTGAGTTCTCAAAAAGGGTTTCTTCACCCCGGGAAGTGAAATAAATACCATTTGGAGGCATTTAATGTTCGAGCAAAAACGGCTGATTTTCGACAAAAGAGATAACACCCCCCCATTACGTCATGCTTCAGAAATGTGGAAAATGGTCCGTTTTCAAATGTTTTATTTTTGAACGTCAGTTCACATTTGTAGGTGGATCATCAGTGTTAGAGCTAAAATTAGCATGTTTAAAGTGATTTTCATGCTTCCAGGGGCTCGGGAAGTTAATTAAATACCATTTGGAGGCATTTAATGTTCGAGCAAAAACGGCTGATTTTCGACAAAAGAGATAACACCCCCCGTCATGCTTCAGAAATGTGGAAAATGGTCCGTTTTCAAATGTTTTATTTTTGAACGTCAGTTCACATTTGTAGGTGGATCATCAGTGTTAGAGCTAAAATTAGCATGTTTAAAGTGATTTTCATGCTTCCAGGGGCTCGGGAAGTTAATTAAATACCATTTGGAGGCATTTAATGTTCGAGCAAAAACGGCTGATTTTCGACAAAAGAGATAACACCCCCCCATTACGTCATGCTTCAGAAATGTGGAAAATGGTCCGTTTTCAAATGTTTTATTTTTGAACGTCAGTTCACATTTGTAGGTGGATAATCAGTGTTAGAGCTAAAATTAGCATGTTTAAAGTGATTTTCATGCTTCCAGGGGCCCAAAACACAAGATTTATGGAATGGTTAAAAGTGCATGAAAATGGCCAATTTACTCACTCTGAGTTCTCAAAAAGGGTTTCTTCACCCCGGGAAGTTAATTAAATACCATTTGGAGGCATTTAATGTTCGAGCAAAAACGGCTGATTTTCGACAAAAGAGATAACACCCCCCCATTACGTCATGCTTCAGAAATGTTGAAAATGGTCCGTTTTCAAATGTTTTATTTTTGAACGTCAGTTCACATTTGTAGGTGGATCATCAGTGTTAGAGCTAAAATTAGCATGTTTAAAGTGATTTTCATGCTTCCAGGGGCTCGGGAAGTTAATTAAATACCATTTGGAGGCATTTAATGTTCGAGCAAAAACGGCTGATTTTCGACAAAAGAGATAACACCCCCCCATTACGTCATGCTTCAGAAATGTGGAAAATGGTCCGTTTTCAAATGTTTTATTTTTGAACGTCAGTTCACATTTGTAGGTGGATCATCAGTGTTAGAGCTAAAATTAGCATGTTTAAAGTGATTTTCATGCTTCCAGGGGCCCAAAACACAAGATTTATGGAATGGTTAAAAGTGCATGAAAATGGCCAATTTACTCACTCTGAGTTCTCAAAAAGGGTTTCTTCACCCCGGGAAGTTAATTAAATACCATTTGGAGGCATTTAATGTTCGAGCAAAAACGGCTGATTTTCGACAAAAGAGATAACACCCTCCATTACGTCATGCTTCAGAAATGTGGAAAATGGTCCGTTTTCAAATGTTTTATTTTTGAACGTCAGTTCACATTTGTAGGTGGATCATCAGTGTTAGAGCTAAAATTAGCATGTTTAAAGTGATTTTCATGCTTCCAGGGGCCCAAAACACAAGATTTATGGAATGGTTAAAAGTGCATGAAAATGGCCAATTTACTCACTCTGAGTTCTCAAAAAGGGTTTCTTCACCCCGGGAAGTTAATTAAATACCATTTGGAGGCATTTAATGTTCGAGCAAAAACGGCTGATTTTCGACAAAAGAGATAACACCCCCCCATTACGTCATGCTTCAGAAATGTGGAAAATGGTCCGTTTTCAAATGTTTTATTTTTGAACGTCAGTTCACATTTGTAGGTGGATCATCAGTGTTAGAGCTAAAATTAGCATGTTTAAAATGATTTTCATGCTTCCAGGGGCTCGGGAAGTTAATTAAATACCATTTGGAGGCATTTAATGTTCGAGCAAAAACGGCTGATTTTCGACAAAAGAGATAACACCCCCCCATTACGTCATGCTTCAGAAATGTGGAAAATGGTTCGTTTTCAAATGTTTTATTTTTGAACGTCAGTTCACATTTGTAGGTGGATCATCAGTGTTAGAGCTAAAATTAGCATGTTTAAAGTGATTTTCATGCTTCCAGGGGCCCAAAACACAAGATTTATGGAATGGTTAAAAGTGTATGAAAATGGCCAATTTACTCACTCTGAGTTCTCAAAAAGGGTTTCTTCACCCCGGGAAGTTAATTAAATACCATTTGGAGGCATTTAATGTTCGAGCAAAAACGGCTGATTTTCGACAAAAGAGATAACACCCCCCCATTATGTCATGCTTCAGAAATGTGGAAAATGGTCCGTTTTCAAATGTTTTATTTTTGAACGTCAGTTCACATTTGTAGGTGGATCATCAGTGTTAGAGCTAAAATTAGCATGTTTAAAGTGATTTTCATGCTTCCAGGGGCTCGGGAAGTTAATTAAATACCATTTGGAGGCATTTAATGTTCGAGCAAAAACGGCTGATTTTCGACAAAAGAGATAACACCCCCCCATTACGTCATGCTTCAGAAATGTGGAAAATGGTCCGTTTTCAAATGTTTTATTTTTGAACGTCAGTTCACATTTGTAGGTGGATCATCAGTGTTAGAGCTAAAATTAGCATATTTAAAGTGATTTTCATGCTTCCAGGGGCTCGGGAAGTGAAATAAATACCATTTGGAGGCATTTAATGTTCGAGCAAAAACGGCTGATTTTCGACAAAAGAGATAACACCCCCCCATTACGTCATGCTTCAGAAATGTGGAAAATGGTCCGTTTTCAAATGTTTTATTTTTGAACGTCAGTTCACATTTGTAGGTGGATCATCAGTGTTAGAGCTAAAATTAGCATGTTTAAAGTGATTTTCATGCTTCCAGGGGCTCGGGAAGTGAAATAAATACCATTTGGAGGCATTTAATGTTCGAGCAAAAACGGCTGATTTTCGACAAAAGAGATAACACCCCCCCATTACGTCATGCTTCAGAAATCTGGAAAATGGTCCGTTTTCAAATGTTTTATTTTTGAACGTCAGTTCACATTTGTAGGTGGATCATCAGTGTTAGAGCTAAAATTAGCATGTTTAAAGTGATTTTCATGCTTCCAGGGGCCCAAAACACAAGATTTATGGAATGGTTAAAAGTGCATGAAAATGGCCAATTTACTCACTCTGAGTTCTCAAAAAGGGTTTCTTCACCCCGGGACGTTAATTAAATACCATTTGGAGGCATTTAATGTTCGAGCAAAACCGGCTGATTTTCGACAAAAGAGATAACACCCCCCCATTACGTCATGCTTCAGAAATGTGGAAAATGGTCAGTTTTCAAATGTTTTATTTTTGAACGTCAGTTCACATTTGTAGGTGGATCATCAGTGTTAGAGCTAAAATTAGCATGTTTAAAGTGATTTTCATGCTTCCAGGGGTTCGGGAAGTTAATTAAATACCATTTGGAGGCATTTAATGTTCGAGCAAAAACGGCTGATTTTCGACAAAAGAGATAACACCCCCCCATTACGTCATGCTTCAGAAATGTGGAAAATGGTCCGTTTTCAAATGTTTTATTTTTGAACGTCAGTTCACATTTGTAGGTGGATCATCAGTGTTAGAGCTAAAATTAGCATGTTTAAAGTGATTTTCATGCTTCCAGGGGCCCAAAACACAAGATTTATGGAATGGTTAAAAGTGCATGAAAATGGTCAATTTACTCACTCTGAGTTCCCAAAAAGGGTTTCTTCACCCCGGGAAGTGAAATAAATACCATTTGGAGGCATTTAATGTTCGTGCAAAAACGTCTGATTTTCGACAAAAGAGATAACACCCCCCCCATTACGTCATGCTTCAGAAATGTGGAAAATGGTCCGTTTTCAAATGTTTTATTTTTGAACGTCAGTTCACATTTGTAGGTGGATCATCAGTGTTAGAGCTAAAATTAGCATGTTTAAAGTGATTTTCATGCTTCCAGGTGCTCAGGAAGTTAATTAAATACCATTTGGAGGCATTTAATGTTCGAGCAAAAACGGCTGATTTTCGACAAAAGAGATAACACCCCCCCATTACGTCATGCTTCAGAAATGTGGAAAATGGTCCGTTTTCAAATGTTTTATTTTTGAACGTCAGTTCACATTTGTAGGTGGATCATCAGTGTTAGAGCTAAAATTAGCATGTTTAAAGTGATTTTCATGCTTCCAGGGGCTCGGGAAGTGAAATAAATACCATTTGGAGGCATTTAATGTTCGAGCAAAAACGGCTGATTTTCGACAAAAGAGATAACACCCCCCCATTACGTCATGCTTCAGAAATGTGGAAAATGGTCCGTTTTCAAATGTTTTATTTTTGAACGTCAGTTCACATTTGTAGGTGGATCATCAGTGTTAGAGCTAAAATTAGCATGTTTAAAGTGATTTTCATGCTTCCAGGGGCCCAAAACACAAGATTTATGGAATGGTTAAAAGTGCATGAAAATGGCCAATTTACTCACTCTGAGTTCTCAAAAAGGATTTCTTCACCCCGGGAAGTTAATTAAATACCATTTGGAGGCATTTAATGTTCGAGCAAAAACGGCTGATTTTCGACAAAAGAGATAACACCCCCCCATTACGTCATGCTTCAGAAATGGTGAAAATTGTCCGTTTTCAAATGTTTTATTTTTGAACGTCAGTTCACATTTGTAGGTGGATCATCAGTGTTAGAGCTAAAATTAGCATGGTTAAAGTGATTTTCATGCTTCCAGGGGCTCGGGAAGTTAATTAAATACCATTTGGAGGCATTTAATGTTCGAGCAAAAACGGCTGATTTTCGACAAAAGAGATAACACCCCCCCATTACGTCATGCTTCAGAAATGTGGAAAATGGTCCGTTTTCAAATGTTTTATTTTTGAACGTCAGTTCACATTTGTAGGTGGATCATCAGTGTTAGAGCTAAAATTAGCATGTTTAAAATGATTTTCATGCTTCCAGGGGCTCGGGAAGTTAATTAAATACCATTTGGAGGCATTTAATGTTCAAGCAAAAACGGCTGATTTTCGACAAAAGAGATAACACCCCCCCATTACGTCATGCTTCAGAAATGTGGAAAATGGTCCGTTTTCAAATGTTTTATTTTTGAACGTCAGTTCACATTTGTAGGTGGATCATCAGTGTTAGAGCTAAAATTAGCATGTTTAAAGTGATTTTCATGCTTCCAGGGGCCCAAAACACAAGATTTATGGAATGGTTAAAAGTGTATGAAAATGGCCAATTTACTCACTCTGAGTTCTCAAAAAGGGTTTCTTCACCCCGGGAAGTTAATTAAATACCATTTGGAGGCATTTAATGTTCGAGCAAAAACGGCTGATTTTCGACAAAAGAGATAACACCCCCCCATTACGTCATGCTTCAGAAATGTGGAAAATGGTCCGTTTTCAAATGTTTTATTTTTGAACGTCAGTTCACATTTGTAGGTGGATCATCAGTGTTAGAGCTAAAATTAGCATGTTTAAAGTGATTTTCATGCTTCCAGGGGCTCGGGAAGTTAATTAAATACCATTTGGAGGCATTTAATGTTCGAGCAAAAACGGCTGATTTTCGACAAAAGAGATAACACCCCCCCATTAGGTCATGCTTCAGAAATGTGGAAAATGGTCCGTTTTCAAATGTTTTATTTTTGAACGTCAGTTCACATTTGTAGGTGGATCATCAGTGTTAGAGCTAAAATTAGCATGTTTAAAGTGATTTTCATGCTTCCAGGGGCTCGGGAAGTTAATTAAATACCATTTGGAGGCATTTAATGTTCGAGCAAAAACGGCTGATTTTCGACAAAAGAGATAACACCCCCCATTACGTCATGCTTCAGAAATGTGGAAAATGGTCCGTTTTCAAATGTTTTATTTTTGAACGTCAGTTCACATTTGTAGGTGGATCATCAGTGTTAGAGCTAAAATTAGCATATTTAAAGTGATTTTCATGCTTCCAGGGGCTCGGGAAGTGAAATAAATACCATTTGGAGGCATTTAATGTTCGAGCAAAAACGGCTGATTTTCGACAAAAGAGATAACACCCCCCCATTACGTCATGCTTCAGAAATGTGGAAAATGGTCCGTTTTCAAATGTTTTATTTTTGAACGTCAGTTCACATTTGTAGGTGGATCATCAGTGTTAGAGCTAAAATTAGCATGTTTAAAGTGATTTTCATGCTTCCAGGGGCTCGGGAAGTGAAATAAATACCATTTGGAGGCATTTAATGTTCGAGCAAAAACGGCTGATTTTCGACAAAAGAGATAACACCCCCCCATTACGTCATGCTTCAGAAATCTGGAAAATGGTCCGTTTTCAAATGTTTTATTTTTGAACGTCAGTTCACATTTGTAGGTGGATCATCAGTGTTAGAGCTAAAATTAGCATGTTTAAAGTGATTTTCATGCTTCCAGGGGCCCAAAACACAAGATTTATGGAATGGTTAAAAGTGCATGAAAATGGCCAATTTACTCACTCTGAGTTCTCAAAAAGGGTTTCTTCACCCCGGGAAGTTAATTAAATACCATTTGGAGGCATTTAATGTTCGAGCAAAACCGGCTGATTTTCGACAAAAGAGATAACACCCCCCCATTACGTCATGCTTCAGAAATGTGGAAAATGGTCAGTTTTCAAATGTTTTATTTTTGAACGTCAGTTCACATTTGTAGGTGGATCATCAGTGTTAGAGCTAAAATTAGCATGTTTAAAGTGATTTTCATGCTTCCAGGGGTTCGGGAAGTTAATTAAATACCATTTGGAGGCATTTAATGTTCGAGCAAAAACGGCTGATTTTCGACAAAAGAGATAACACCCCCCCATTACGTCATGCTTCAGAAATGTGGAAAATGGTCCGTTTTCAAATGTTTTATTTTTGAACGTCAGTTCACATTTGTAGGTGGATCATCAGTGTTAGAGCTAAAATTAGCATGTTTAAAGTGATTTTCATGCTTCCAGGGGCCCAAAACACAAGATTTATGGAATGGTTAAAAGTGCATGAAAATGGCCAATTTACTCACTCTGAGTTCCCAAAAAGGGTTTCTTCACCCCGGGAAGTGAAATAAATACCATTTGGAGGCATTTAATGTTCGTGCAAAAACGTCTGATTTTCGACAAAAGAGATAACACCCCCCCCCATTACGTCATGCTTCAGAAATGTGGAAAATGGTCCGTTTTCAAATGTTTTATTTTTGAACGTCAGTTCACATTTGTAGGTGGATCATCAGTGTTAGAGCTAAAATTAGCATGTTTAAAGTGATTTTCATGCTTCCAGGGGCTCAGGAAGTTAATTAAATACCATTTGGAGGCATTTAATGTTCGAGCAAAAACGGCTGATTTTCGACAAAAGAGATAACACCCCCCCATTACGTCATGCTTCAGAAATGTGGAAAATGGTCCGTTTTCAAATGTTTTATTTTTGAACGTCAGTTCACATTTGTAGGTGGATCATCAGTGTTAGAGCTAAAATTAGCATGTTTAAAGTGATTTTCATGCTTCCAGGGGCTCGGGAAGTGAAATAAATACCATTTGGAGGCATTTAATGTTCGAGCAAAAACGGCTGATTTTCGACAAAAGAGATAACACCCCCCCATTACGTCATGCTTCAGAAATGTGGAAAATGGTCCGTTTTCAAATGTTTTATTTTTGAACGTCAGTTCACATTTGTAGGTGGATCATCAGTGTTAGAGCTAAAATTAGCATGTTTAAAGTGATTTTCATGCTTCCAGGGGCCCAAAACACAAGATTTATGGAATGGTTAAAAGTGCATGAAAATGGCCAATTTACTCACTCTGAGTTCTCAAAAAGGGTTTCTTCACCCCGGGAAGTTAATTAAATACCATTTGGAGGCATTTAATGTTCGAGCAAAAACGGCTGATTTTCGACAAAAGAGATAACACCCCCCCATTACGTCATGCTTCAGAAATGTGGAAAATGGTCCGTTTTCAAATGTTTTATTTTTGAACGTCAGTTCACATTTGTAGGTGGATCATCAGTGTTAGAGCTAAAATTAGCATGTTTAAAGTGATTTTCATGCTTCCAGGGGCTCGGGAAGTTAATTAAATACCATTTGGAGGCATTTAATGTTCGAGCAAAAACGGCTGATTTTCGACAAAAGAGATAACACCCCCCCATTACGTCATGCTTCAGAAATCTGGAAAATGGTCCGTTTTCAAATGTTTTATTTTTGAACGTCAGTTCACATTTGTAGGTGGATCATCAGTGTTAGAGCTAAAATTAGCATGTTTAAAGTGATTTTCATGCTTCCAGGGGCCCAAAACACAAGATTTATGGAATAGTTAAAAGTGCATGAAAATGGCCAATTTACTCACTCTGAGTTCTCAAAAAGGGTTTCTTCACCCCGGGAAGTTAATTAAATACCATTTGGAGGCATTTAATGTTCGAGCAAAAACGGCTGATTTTCGACAAAAGAGATAACACCCCCCCATTACGTCATGCTTCAGAAATGTGGAAAATGGTCAGTTTTCAAATGTTTTATTTTTGAACGTCAGTTCACATTTGTAGGTGGATCATCAGTGTTAGAGCTAAAATTAGCATGTTTAAAGTGATTTTCATGCTTCCAGGGGCTCGGGAAGTTAATTAAATACCATTTGGAGGCATTTAATGTTCGAACAAAAACGGATGATTTTCGACAAAAGAGATAACACCCCCCCATTACGTCATGCTTCAGAAATGTGGAAAATGGTCCGTTTTCAAATGTTTTATTTTTGAACGTCAGTTCACATTTGTAGGTGGATCATCAGTGTTAGAGCTAAAATTAGCATGTTTAAAGTGATTTTCATGCTTCCAGGGGCTCGGGAAGTGAAATAAATACCATTTGGAGGCATTTAATGTTCGAGCAAAAACGGCTGATTTTCGACAAAAGAGATAACACCCCCCCATTACGTCATGCTTCAGAAATCTGGAAAATGGTCCGTTTTCAAATGTTTTATTTTTGAACGTCAGTTCACATTTGTAGGTGGATCATCAGTGTTAGAGCTAAAATTAGCATGTTTAAAGTGATTTTCATGCTTCCAGGGGCCCAAAACACAAGATTTATGGAATAGTTAAAAGTGCATGAAAATGGCCAATTTACTCACTCTGAGTTCTCAAAAAGGGTTTCTTCACCCCGGGAAGTTAATTAAATACCATTTGGAGGCATTTAATGTTCGAGCAAAAACGGCTGATTTTCGACAAAAGAGATAACACCCCCCCATTACGTCATGCTTCAGAAATGTGGAAAATGGTCAGTTTTCAAATGTTTTATTTTTGAACGTCAGTTCACATTTGTAGGTGGATCATCAGTGTTAGAGCTAAAATTAGCATGTTTAAAGTGATTTTCATGCTTCCAGGGGCTCGGGAAGTTAATTAAATACCATTTGGAGGCATTTAATGTTCGAGCAAAAACGGCTGATTTTCGACAAAAGAGATAACACCCCCCGTCATGCTTCAGAAATGTGGAAAATGGTCCGTTTTCAAATGTTTTATTTTTGAACGTCAGTTCACATTTGTAGGTGGATCATCAGTGTTAGAGCTAAAATTAGCATGTTTAAAGTGATTTTCATGCTTCCAGGGGCTCGGGAAGTTAATTAAATACCATTTGGAGGCATTTAATGTTCGAGCAAAAACGGCTGATTTTCGACAAAAGAGATAACACCCCCCCATTACGTCATGCTTCAGAAATGTGGAAAATGGTCCGTTTTCAAATGTTTTATTTTTGAACGTCAGTTCACATTTGTAGGTGGATCATCAGTGTTAGAGCTAAAATTAGCATGTTTAAAGTGATTTTCATGCTTCCAGGGGCTCGGGAAGTTAATTAAATACCATTTGGAGGCATTTAATGTTCGAGCAAAAACGGCTGATTTTCGACAAAAGAGATAACACCCCCCCATTACGTCATGCTTCAGAAATGTGGAAAATGGTCCGTTTTCAAATGTTTTATTTTTGAACGTCAGTTCACATTTGTAGGTGGATAATCAGTGTTAGAGCTAAAATTAGCATGTTTAAAGTGATTTTCATGCTTCCAGGGGCCCAAAACACAAGATTTATGGAATGGTTAAAAGTGCATGAAAATGGCCAATTTACTCACTCTGAGTTCTCAAAAAGGGTTTCTTCACCCCGGGAAGTTAATTAAATACCATTTGGAGGCATTTAATGTTCGAGCAAAAACGGCTGATTTTCGACAAAAGAGATAACACCCCCCCATTACGTCATGCTTCAGAAATGTTGAAAATGGTCCGTTTTCAAATGTTTTATTTTTGAACGTCAGTTCACATTTGTAGGTGGATCATCAGTGTTAGAGCTAAAATTGGCATGTTTAAAGTGATTTTCATGCTTCCAGGGGCTCGGGAAGTTAATTAAATACCATTTGGAGGCATTTAATGTTCGAGCAAAAACGGCTGATTTTCGACAAAAGAGATAACACCCCTCCATTACGTCATGCTTCAGAAATGTGGAAAATGGTCCGTTTTCAAATGTTTTATTTTTGAACGTCAGTTCACATTTGTAGGTGGATCATCAGTGTTAGAGCTAAAATTAGCATGTTTAAAGTGATTTTCATGCTTCCAGGGGCCCAAAACACAAGATTTATGGAATGGTTAAAAGTGCATGAAAATGGCCAATTTACTCACTCTGAGTTCTCAAAAAGGGTTTCTTCACCCCGGGAAGTTAATTAAATACCATTTGGAGGCATTTATTGTTCGAGCAAAAACGGCTGATTTTCGACAAAAGAGATAACACCCCCCATTACGTCATGCTTCAGAAATGTGGAAAATGGTCCGTTTTCAAATGTTTTATTTTTGAACGTCAGTTCACATTTGTAGGTGGATCATCAGTGTTAGAGCTAAAATTAGCATGTTTAAAGTGATTTTCATGCTTCCAGGGGCCCAAAACACAAGATTTATGGAATGGTTAAAAGTGCATGAAAATGGCCAATTTACTCACTCTGAGTTCTCAAAAAGGGTTTCTTCACCCCGGGAAGTTAATTAAATACCATTTGGAGGCATTTAATGTTCGAGCAAAAACGGCTGATTTTCGACAAAAGAGATAACACCCCCCCCATTACGTCATGCTTCAGAAATGTGGAAAATGGTCCGTTTTCAAATGTTTTATTTTTGAACGTCAGTTCACATTTGTAGGTGGATCATCAGTGTTAGAGCTAAAATTAGCATGTTTAAAGTGATTTTCATGCTTCCAGGGGCCCAAAACACAAGATTTATGGAATGGTTAAAAGTGCATGAAAATGGCCAATTTACTCACTCTGAGTTCTCAAAAAGGGTTTCTTCACCCCGGGAAGTTAATTAAATACCATTTGGAGGCATTTAATGTTCGAGCAAAAACGGCTGATTTTCGACAAAAGAGATAACACCCCCCCATTACGTCATGCTTCAGAAATGTGGAAAATGGTCCGTTTTCAAATGTTTTATTTTTGAACGTCAGTTCACATTTGTAGGTGGATCATCAGTGTTAGAGCTAAAATTAGCATGTTTAAAGTGATTTTCATGCTTCCAGGGGCTCGGGAAGTTAATTAAATACCATTTGGAGGCATTTAATGTTCGAGCAAAAACGGCTGATTTTCGACAAAAGAGATAACACCCCCCCATTACGTCATGCTTCAGAAATGTGGAAAATGGTCCGTTTTCAAATGTTTTATTTTTGAACGTCAGTTCACATTTGTAGGTGGATCATCAGTGTTAGAGCTAAAATTAGCATGTTTAAAATGATTTTCATGCTTCCAGGGGCTCGGGAAGTTAATTAAATACCATTTGGAGGCATTTAATGTTCGAGCAAAAACGGCTGATTTTCGACAAAAGAGATAACACCCCCCCATTACGTCATGCTTCAGAAATGTGGAAAATGGTCCGTTTTCAAATGTTTTATTTTTGAACGTCAGTTCACATTTGTAGGTGGATCATCAGTGTTAGAGCTAAAATTAGCATGTTTAAAGTGATTTTCATGCTTCCAGGGGCCCAAAACACAAGATTTATGGAATGGTTAAAAGTGTATGAAAATGGCCAATTTACTCACTCTGAGTACTCAAAAAGGGTTTCTTCACCCCAGGAAGTTAATTAAATACCATTTGGAGGCATTTAATGTTCGAGCAAAAACGGCTGATTTTCGACAAAAGAGATAACACCCCCCCATTACGTCATGCTTCAGAAATGTGGAAAATGGTCCGTTTTCAAATGTTTTATTTTTGAACGTCAGTTCACATTTGTAGGTGGATCATCAGTGTTAGAGCTAAAATTAGCATGTTTAAAGTGATTTTCATGCTTCCAGGGGCCCAAAACACAAGATTTATGGAATGGTTAAAAGTGCATGAAAATGGCCAATTTACTCACTCTGAGTTCTCAAAAAGGGTTTCTTCACCCCGGGAAGTTAATTAAATACCATTTGGAGGCATTTAATGTTCGAGCAAAAACGGCTGATTTTCGACAAAAGAGATAACACCCCCCCATTACGTCATGCTTCAGAAATGTGGAAAATGGTCCGTTTTCAAATGTTTTATTTTTGAACGTCAGTTCACATTTGTAGGTGGATCATCAGTGTTAGAGCTAAAATTAGCATGTTTAAAGTGATTTTCATGCTTCCAGGGGCTCGGGAAGTTAATTAAATACCATTTGGAGGCATTTAATGTTCGAGCAAAAACGGCTGATTTTCGACAAAAGAGATAACACCCCCCCATTACGTCATGCTTCAGAAATGTGGAAAATGGTCCGTTTTCAAATGTTTTATTTTTGAACGTCAGTTCACATTTGTAGGTGGATCATCAGTGTTAGAGCTAAAATTAGCATGTTTAAAATGATTTTCATGCTTCCAGGGGCTCGGGAAGTTAATTAAATACCATTTGGAGGCATTTAATGTTCGAGCAAAAACGGCTGATTTTCGACAAAAGAGATAACACCCCCCCATTACGTCATGCTTCAGAAATGTGGAAAATGGTCCGTTTTCAAATGTTTTATTTTTGAACGTCAGTTCACATTTGTAGGTGGATCATCAGTGTTAGAGCTAAAATTAGCATGTTTAAAGTGATTTTCATGCTTCCAGGGGCCCAAAACACAAGATTTATGGAATGGTTAAAAGTGTATGAAAATGGCCAATTTACTCACTCTGAGTTCTCAAAAAGGGTTTCTTCACCCCGGGAAGTTAATTAAATACCATTTGGAGGCATTTAATGTTCGAGCAAAAACGGCTGATTTTCGACAAAAGAGATAACACCCCCCCATTACGTCATGCTTCAGAAATGTGGAAAATGGTCCGTTTTCAAATGTTTTATTTTTGAACGTCAGTTCACATTTGTAGGTGGATCATCAGTGTTAGAGCTAAAATTAGCATGTTTAAAGTGATTTTCATGCTTCCAGGGGCTCGGGAAGTTAATTAAATACCATTTGGAGGCATTTAATGTTCGAGCAAAAACGGCTGATTTTCGACAAAAGAGATAACACCCCCCCCATTACGTCATGCTTCAGAAATGTGGAAAATGGTCCGTTTTCAAATGTTTTATTTTTGAACGTCAGTTCACATTTGTAGGTGGATCATCAGTGTTAGAGCTAAAATTAGCATGTTTAAAGTGATTTTCATGCTTCCAGGGGCCCAAAACACAAGATTTATGGAATGGTTAAAAGTGCATGAAAATGGCCAATTTACTCACTCTGAGTTCTCAAAAAGGGTTTCTTCACCCCGGGAAGTTAATTAAATACCATTTGGAGGCATTTAATGTTCGAGCAAAAACGGCTGATTTTCGACAAAAGAGATAACACCCCCCCATTACGTCATGCTTCAGAAATGTGGAAAATGGTCCGTTTTCAAATGTTTTATTTTTGAACGTCAGTTCACATTTGTAGGTGGATCATCAGTGTTAGAGCTAAAATTAGCATGTTTAAAGTGATTTTCATGCTTCCCGGGGCTCGGGAAGTTAATTAAATACCATTTGGAGGCATTTAATGTTCGAGCAAAAACGGCTGATTTTCGACAAAAGAGATAACACCCCCCCATTACGTCATGCTTCAGAAATGTGGAAAATGGTCCGTTTTCAAATGTTTTATTTTTGAACGTCAGTTCACATTTGTAGGTGGATCATCAGTGTTAGAGCTAAAATTAGCATGTTTAAAGTGATTTTCATGCTTCCAGGGGCTCGGGAAGTTAATTAAATACCATTTGGAGGCATTTAATGTTCGAGCAAAAACGGCTGATTTTCGACAAAAGAGATAACACCCCCCCATTACGTCATGCTTCAGAAATGTGGAAAATGGTCCGTTTTCAAATGTTTTATTTTTGAACGTCAGTTCACATTTGTAGGTGGATCATCAGTGTTAGAGCTAAAATTAGCATGTTTAAAGTGATTTTCATGCTTCCAGGGGCCCAAAACACAAGATTTATGGAATGGTTAAAAGTGCATGAAAATGGCCAATTTACTCACTCTGAGTTCTCAAAAAGGGTTTCTTCACCCCAGGAAGTTAATTAAATACCATTTGGAAGCATTTAATGTTCGAGCAAAAACGTTTGATTTTCGACAAAAGAGATAACACCCCCCCATTACGTCATGCTTCAGAAATGTGGAAAATGGTCCGTTTTCAAATGTTTTATTTTTGAACGTCAGTTCACATTTGTAGGTGGATCATCAGTGTTAGAGCTAAAATTAGCATGTTTAAAGTGATTTTCATGCTTCCAGGGGCTCGGGAAGTTAATTAAATACCATTTGGAGGCATTTAATGTTCGAGCAAAAACGGCTGATTTTCGACAAAAGAGATAACACCCCCCCATTACGTCATGCTTCAGAAATGTGGAAAATGGTCCGTTTTCAAATGTTTTATTTTTGAACGTCAGTTCACATTTGTAGGTGGATCATCAGTGTTAGAGCTAAAATTAGCATGTTTAAAGTGATTTTCATGCTTCCAGGGTCCCAAAACACAAGATTTATGGAATGGTTAAAAGTGCATGAAAATGGCCAATTTACTCACTCTGAGTTCTCAAAAAGGGTTTCTTCACCCCGGGAAGTTAATTAAATACCATTTGGAGGCATTTAATGTTCGAGCAAAAACGGCTGATTTTCGACAAAAGAGATAACACCCCCCCATTACGTCATGCTTCAGAAATGTGGAAAATGGTCCGTTTTCAAATGTTTTATTTTTGAACGTCAGTTCACATTTGTAGGTGGATCATCAGTGTTAGAGCTAAAATTAGCATGTTTAAAGTGATTTTCATGCTTCCAGGGGCTCGGGAAGTTAATTAAATACCATTTGGAGGCATTTAATGTTCGAGCAAAAACGGCTGATTTTCGACAAAAGAGATAACACCCCCCCATTACGTCATGCTCCAGAAATGTGGAAAATGGTCCGTTTTCAAATGTTTTATTTTTGAACGTCAGTTCACATTTGTAGGTGGATCATCAGTGTTAGAGCTAAAATTAGCATGTTTAAAGTGATTTTCATGCTTCCAGGGGCTCGGGAAGTGAAACAAATACCATTTGGAGGCATTTAATGTTCGAGCAAAAACGGCTGATTTTCGACAAAAGAGATAACACCCCCCCATTACGTCATGCTTCAGAAATGTGGAAAATGGTCCGTTTTCAAATGTTTTATTTTTGAACGTCAGTTCACATTTGTAGGTGGATCATCAGTGTTAGAGCTAAAATTAGCATGTTTAAAGTGATTTTCATGCTTCCAGGGGCTCGGGAAGTTAATTAAATACCATTTGGAGGCATTTAATGTTCGAGCAAAAACGGCTGATTTTCGACAAAAGAGATAACACCCCCCCATTACGTCATGCTTCAGAAATGTGGAAAATGGTCCGTTTTCAAATGTTTTATTTTTGAACGTCAGTTCACATTTGTAGGTGGATCATCAGTGTTAGAGCTAAAATTAGCATGTTTAAAGTGATTTTCATGCTTCCAGGGGCTCGGGAAGTTAATTAAATACCATTTGGAGGCATTTAATGTTCGAGCAAAAACGGCTGATTTTCGACAAAAGAGATAACACCCCCCCATTACGTCATGCTTCAGAAATGTGGAAAATGGTCCGTTTTCAAATGTTTTATTTTTGAACGTCAGTTCACATTTGTAGGTGGATCATCAGTGTTAGAGCTAAAATTAGCATGTTTAAAGTGATTTTCATGCTTCCAGGGGCTCGGGAAGTTAATTAAATACCATTTGGAGGCATTTAATGTTCGAGCAAAAACGGCTGATTTTCGACAAAAGAGATAACACCCCCCCATTACGTCATGCTTCAGAAATGTGGAAAATGGTCCGTTTTCAAATGTTTTATTTTTGAACGTCAGTTCACATTTGTAGGTGGATCATCAGTGTTAGAGCTAAAATTAGCATATTTAAAGTGATTTTCATGCTTCCAGGGGCTCGGGAAGTGAAATAAATACCATTTGGAGGCATTTAATGTTCGAGCAAAAACGGCTGATTTTCGACAAAAGAGATAACACCCCCCATTACGTCATGCTTCAGAAATGTGGAAAATGGTCCGTTTTCAAATGTTTTATTTTTGAACGTCAGTTCACATTTGTAGGTGGATCATCAGTGTTAGAGCTAAAATTAGCATGTTTAAAGTGATTTTCATGCTTCCAGGGGCCCAAAACACAAGATTTATGGAATGGTTAAAAGTGCATGAAAATGGCCAATTTACTCACTCTGAGTTCTCAAAAAGGGTTTCTTCACCCCGGGAAGTTAATTAAATACCATTTGGAGGCATTTAATGTTCGAGCAAAAACGGCTGATTTTCGACAAAAGAGATAACACCCCCCCATTACGTCATGCTTCAGAAATGTGGAAAATGGTCCGTTTTCAAATGTTTTATTTTTGAACGTCAGTTCACATTTGTAGGTGGATCATCAGTGTTAGAGCTAAAATTAGCATGTTTAAAGTGATTTTCATGCTTCCAGGGGCTCGGGAAGTTAATTAAATACCATTTGGAGGCATTTAATGTTCGAGCAAAAACGGCTGATTTTCGACAAAAGAGATAACACCCCCCCATTACGTCATGCTTCAGAAATGTGGAAAATGGTCCGTTTTCAAATGTTTTATTTTTGAACGTCAGTTCACATTTGTAGGTGGATCATCAGTGTTAGAGCTAAAATTAGCATGTTTAAAGTGATTTTCATGCTTCCAGGGGCTCGGGAAGTTAATTAAATACCATTTGGAGGCATTTAATGTTCGAGCAAAAACGGCTGATTTTCGACAAAAGAGATAACACCCCCCCATTACGTCATGCTTCAGAAATGTGGAAAATGGTCCGTTTTCAAATGTTTTATTTTTGAACGTCAGTTCACATTTGTAGGTGGATCATCAGTGTTAGAGCTAAAATTAGCATATTTAAAGTGATTTTCATGCTTCCAGGGGCTCGGGAAGTGAAATAAATACCATTTGGAGGCATTTAATGTTCGAGCAAAAACGGCTGATTTTCGACAAAAGAGATAACACCCCCCATTACGTCATGCTTCAGAAATGTGGAAAATGGTCCGTTTTCAAATGTTTTATTTTTGAACGTCAGTTCACATTTGTAGGTGGATCATCAGTGTTAGAGCTAAAATTAGCATGTTTAAAGTGATTTTCATGCTTCCAGGGGCCCAAAACACAAGATTTATGGAATGGTTAAAAGTGCATGAAAATGGCCAATTTACTCACTCTGAGTTCTCAAAAAGGGTTTCTTCACCCCGGGAAGTTAATTAAATACCATTTGGAGGCATTTAATGTTCGAGCAAAAACGGCTGATTTTCGACAAAAGAGATAACACCCCCCCATTACGTCATGCTTCAGAAATGTGGAAAATGGTCCGTTTTCAAATGTTTTATTTTTGAACGTCAGTTCACATTTGTAGGTGGATCATAAGTGTTAGAGCTAAAATTAGCATGTTTAAAGTGATTTTCATGCTTCCAGGGGCTCGGGAAGTGAAATAAATACCATTTGGAGGCATTTAATGTTCGAGCAAAAACGGCTGATTTTCGACAAAAGAGATAACACCCCCCCATTACGTCATGCTTCAGAAATCTGGAAAATGGTCCGTTTTCAAATGTTTTATTTTTGAACGTCAGTTCACATTTGTAGGTGGATCATCAGTGTTAGAGCTAAAATTAGCATGTTTAAAGTGATTTTCATGCTTCCAGGGGCCCAAAACACAAGATTTATGGAATGGTTAAAAGTGCATGAAAATGGCCAATTTACTCACTCTGAGTTCTCAAAAAGGGTTTCTTCACCCCGGGAAGTTAATTAAATACCATTTGGAGGCATTTAATGTTCGAGCAAAACCGGCTGATTTTCGACAAAAGAGATAACACCCCCCCATTACGTCATGCTTCAGAAATGTGGAAAATGGTCAGTTTTCAAATGTTTTATTTTTGAACGTCAGTTCACATTTGTAGGTGGATCATCAGTGTTAGAGCTAAAATTAGCATGTTTAAAATGATTTTCATGCTTCCAGGGGCTCGGGAAGTTAATTAAATACCATTTGGAGGCATTTAATGTTCGAGCAAAAACGGCTGATTTTCGACAAAAGAGATAACATCCCCCCATTTCGTCATGCTTCAGAAATGTGGAAAATGGTCCGTTTTCAAATGTTTTATTTTTGAACGTCAGTTCACATTTGTAGGTGGATCATCAGTGTTAGAGCTAAAATTAGCATGTTTAAAGTGATTTTCATGCTTCCAGGGGCTCAGGAAGTTAATTAAATACCATTTGGAGGCATTTAATGTTCGAGCAAAAACGGCTGATTTTCGACAAAAGAGATAACACCCCCCCATTACGTCATGCTTCAGAAATGTGGAAAATGGTCCGTTTTCAAATGTTTTATTTTTGAACGTCAGTTCACATTTGTAGGTGGATCATCAGTGTTAGAGCTAAAATTAGCATGTTTAAAGTGATTTTCATGCTTCCAGGGGCTCGGGAAGTTAATTAAATACCATTTGGAGGCATTTAATGTTCGAGCAAAAACGGCTGATTTTCGACAAAAGAGATAACACCCCCCCATTACGTCATGCTTCAGAAATGTGGAAAATGGTCCGTTTTCAAATGTTTTATTTTTGAACGTCTGTTCACATTTGTAGGTGGATCATCAGTGTTAGAGCTAAAATTAGCATGTTTAAAGTGATTTTCATGCTTCCAGGGGCTCGGGAAGTTAATTAAATACCATTTGGAGGCATTTAATGTTCGAGCAAAAACGGCTGATTTTCGACAAAAGAGATAACACCCCCCCATTACGTCATGCTTCAGAAATGTGGAAAATGGTCCGTTTTCAAATGTTTTATTTTTGAACGTCAGTTCACATTTGTAGGTGGATCATCAGTGTTAGAGCTAAAATTAGCATGTTTAAAGTGATTTTCATGCTTCCAGGGGCTCGGGAAGTTAATTAAATACCATTTGGAGGCATTTAATGTTCGAGCAAAAACGGCTGATTTTCGCCAAAAGAGATAACACCCCCCCATTACGTCATGCTTCAGAAATGTGGAAAATGGTCCGTTTTCAAATGTTTTATTTTTGAACGTCAGTTCACATTTGTAGGTGGATCATCAGTGTTAGAGCTAAAATTAGCATATTTAAAGTGATTTTCATGCTTCCAGGGGCTCGGGAAGTGAAATAAATACCATTTGGAGGCATTTAATGTTCGAGCAAAAACGGCTGATTTTCGACAAAAGAGATAACACCCCCCCATTACGTCATGCTTCAGAAATGTGGAAAATGGTCCGTTTTCAAATGTTTTATTTTTGAACGTCAGTTCACATTTGTAGGTGGATCATCAGTGTTAGAGCTAAAATTAGCATGTTTAAAGTGATTTTCATGCTTCCAGGGGCCCAAAACACAAGATTTATGGAATGGTTAAAAGTGCATGAAAATGGCCAATTTACTCACTCTGAGTTCTCAAAAAGGGTTTCTTCACCCCGGGAAGTTAATTAAATACCATTTGGAAGCATTTAATGTTCGAGCAAAAATGGCTGATTTTCGACAAAAGAGATAACACCCCCCCATTACGTCATGCTTCAGAAATGTGGAAAATGGTCCGTTTTCAAATGTTTTATTTTTGAACGTCAGTTCACATTTGTAGGTGGATCATCAGTGTTAGAGCTAAAATTAGCATGTTTAAAGTGATTTTCATGCTTCCAGGGGCTCGGGAAGTTAATTAAATACCATTTGGAGGCATTTAATGTTCGAGCAAAAACGGCTGATTTTCGACAAAAGAGATAACACCCCCCCATTACGTCATGCTTCAGAAATGTGGAAAATGGTCCGTTTTCAAATGTTTTATTTTTGAACGTCAGTTCACATTTGTAGGTGGATCATCAGTGTTAGAGCTAAAATTAGCATGTTTAAAGTGATTTTCATGCTTCCAGGGGCTCGGGAAGTGAAATAAATATCATTTGGAGGCATTTAATGTTCGAGCAAAAACGGCTGATTTTCGACAAAAGAGATAACACCCCCCCATTACGTCATGCTTCAGAAATCTGGAAAATGGTCCGTTTTCAAATGTTTTATTTTTGAACGTCAGTTCACATTTGTAGGTGGATCATCAGTGTTAGAGCTAAAATTAGCATGTTTAAAGTGATTTTCATGCTTCCAGGGGCCCAAAACACAAGATTTATGGAATGGTTAAAAGTGCATGAAAATGGCCAATTTACTCACTCTGAGTTCTCAAAAAGGGTTTCTTCACCCCGGGAAGTTAATTAAATACCATTTGGAGGCATTTAATGTTCGAGCAAAACCGGCTGATTTTCGACAAAAGAGATAACACCCCCCCATTACGTCATGCTTCAGAAATGTGGAAAATGGTCAGTTTTCAAATGTTTTATTTTTGAACGTCAGTTCACATTTGTAGGTGGATCATCAGTGTTAGAGCTAAAATTAGCATGTTTAAAGTGATTTTCATGCTTCCAGGGGCTCGGGAAGTTAATTAAATACCATTTGGAGGCATTTAATGTTCGAGCAAAAACGGCTGATTTTCGACAAAAGAGATAACACCCCCCCATTACGTCATGCTTCAGAAATGTGGAAAATGGTCCGTTTTCAAATGTTTTATTTTTGAACGTCAGTTCACATTTGTAGGTGGATCATCAGTGTTAGAGCTAAAATTAGCATGTTTAAAGTGATTTTCATGCTTCCAGGGGCCCAAAACACAAGATTTATGGAATGGTTAAAAGTGCATGAAAATGGCCAATTTACTCACTCTGAGTTCCCAAAAAGGGTTTCTTCACCCCGGGAAGTGAAATAAATACCATTTGGAGGCATTTAATGTTCGTGCAAAAACGGCTGATTTTCGACAAAAGAGATAACACCCCCCCATTACGTCATGCTTCAGAAATGTGGAAAATGGTCCGTTTTCAAATGTTTTATTTTTGAACGTCAGTTCACATTTGTAGGTGGATCATCAGTGTTAGAGCTAAAATTAGCATGTTTAAAGTGATTTTCATGCTTCCAGGGGCTCAGGAAGTTAATTAAATACCATTTGGAGGCATTTAATGTTGGAGCAAAAACGGCTGATTTTCGACAAAAGAGATAACACCCCCCCATTAGGTCATGCTTCAGAAATGTGGAAAATGGTCCGTTTTCAAATGTTTTATTTTTGAACGTCAGTTCACATTTGTAGGTGGATCATCAGTGTTAGAGCTAAAATTAGCATGTTTAAAGTGATTTTCATGCTTCCAGGGGCTCGGGAAGTGAAATAAATACCATTTGGAGGCATTTAATGTTCGAGCAAAAACGGCTGATTTTCGACAAAAGAGATAACACCCCCCCATTACGTCATGCTTCAGAAATGTGGAAAATGGTCCGTTTTCAAATGTTTTATTTTTGAACGTCAGTTCACATTTGTAGGTGGATCATCAGTGTTAGAGCTAAAATTAGCATGTTTAAAGTGATTTTCATGCTTCCAGGGGCCCAAAACACAAGATTTATGGAATGGTTAAAAGTGCATGAAAATGGCCAATTTACTCACTCTGAGTTCTCAAAAAGGGTTTCTTCACCCCGGGAAGTTAATTAAATACCATTTTGAGGCATTTAATGTTCGAGCAAAAACGGCTGATTTTCGACAAAAGAGATAACACCCCCCCATTACGTCATGCTTCAGAAATGTGGAAAATGGTCCGTTTTCAAATGTTTTATTTTTGAACGTCAGTTCACATTTGTAGGTGGATCATCAGTGTTAGAGCTAAAATTAGCATGTTTAAAGTGATTTTCATGCTTCCAGGGGCTCGGGAAGTTAATTAAATACCATTTGGAGGCATTTAATGTTCGAGCAAAAACGGCTGATTTTCGACAAAAGAGATAACACCCCCCCATTACGTCATGCTTCAGAAATGTGGAAAATGGTCCGTTTTCAAATGTTTTATTTTTGAACGTCAGTTCACATTTGTAGGTGGATCATCAGTGTTAGAGCTAAAATTAGCATGTTTAAAGTGATTTTCATGCTTCCAGGGGCTCGGGAAGTGAAATAAATACCATTTGGAGGCATTTAATGTTCGAGCAAAAACGGCTGATTTTCGACAAAAGAGATAACACCCCCCCATTACGTCATGCTTCAGAAATCTGGAAAATGGTCCGTTTTCAAATGTTTTATTTTTGAACGTCAGTTCACATTTGTAGGTGGATCATCAGTGTTAGAGCTAAAATTAGCATGTTTAAAGTGATTTTCATGCTTCCAGGGGCCCAAAACACAAGATTTATGGAATGGTTAAAAGTGCATGAAAATGGCCAATTTACTCACTCTGAGTTCTCAAAAAGGGTTTCTTCACCCCGGGAAGTTAATTAAATACCATTTGGAGGCATTTAATGTTCGAGCAAAAACGGCTGATTTTCGACAAAAGAGATAACACCCCCCCATTACGTCATGCTTCAGAAATGTGGAAAATGGTCAGTTTTCAAATGTTTTATTTTTGAACGTCAGTTCACATTTGTAGGTGGATCATCAGTGTTAGAGCTAAAATTAGCATGTTTAAAGTGATTTTCATGCTTCCAGGGGCTCGGGAAGTTAATTAAATACCATTTAGAGGCATTTAATGTTCGAACAAAAACGGATGATTTTCGACAAAAGAGATAACACCCCCCCATTACGTCATGCTTCAGAAATGTGGAAAATGGTCCGTTTTCAAATGTTTTATTTTTGAACGTCAGTTCACATTTGTAGGTGGATCATCAGTGTTAGAGCTAAAATTAGCATGTTTAAAGTGATTTTCATGCTTCCAGGGGCCCAAAACACAAGATTTATGGAATGGTTAAAAGTGCATGAAAATGGCCAATTTACTCACTCTGAGTTCTCAAAAAGGGTTTCTTCACCCCGGGAAGTGAAATAAATACCATTTGGAGGCATTTAATGTTCGAGCAAAAACGGCTGATTTTCGACAAAAGAGATAACACCCCCCCATTACGTCATGCTTCAGAAATGTGGAAAATGGTCCGTTTTCAAATGTTTTATTTTTGAACGTCAGTTCACATTTGTAGGTGGATCATCAGTGTTAGAGCTAAAATTAGCATGTTTAAAGTGATTTTCATGCTTCCAGGGGCTCTGGAAGTTAATTAAATACCATTTGGAGGCATTTAATGTTCGAGCAAAAACGGCTGATTTTCGACAAAAGAGATAACACCCCCCGTCATGCTTCAGAAATGTGGAAAATGGTCCGTTTTCAAATGTTTTATTTTTGAACGTCAGTTCACATTTGTAGGTGGATCATCAGTGTTAGAGCTAAAATTAGCATGTTTAAAGTGATTTTCATGCTTCCAGGGGCTCGGGAAGTTAATTAAATACCATTTGGAGGCATTTAATGTTCGAGCAAAAACGGCTGATTTTCGACAAAAGAGATAACACCCCCCCATTACGTCATGCTTCAGAAATGTGGAAAATGGTCAGTTTTCAAATGTTTTATTTTTGAACGTCAGTTCACATTTGTAGGTGGATCATCAGTGTTAGAGCTAAAATTAGCATGTTTAAAGTGATTTTCATGCTTCCAGGGGCTCGGGAAGTTAATTAAATACCATTTGGAGGCATTTAATGTTCGAGCAAAAACGGCTGATTTTCGACAAAAGAGATAACACCCCCCCATTACGTCATGCTTCAGAAATGTGGAAAATGGTCCGTTTTCAAATGTTTTATTTTTGAACGTCAGTTCACATTTGTAGGTGGATCATCAGTGTTAGAGCTAAAATTAGCATGTTTAAAGTGATTTTCATGCTTCCAGGGGCCCAAAACACAAGATTTATGGAATGGTTAAAAGTGCATGAAAATGGCCAATTTACTCACTCTGAGTTCTCAAAAAGGGTTTCTTCACCCCGGGAAGTTAATTAAATACCATTTGGAGGCATTTAATGTTCGAGCAAAAACGGCTGATTTTCGACAAAAGAGATAACACCCCCCCATTACGTCATGCTTCAGAAATGTTGAAAATGGTCCGTTTTCAAATGTTTTATTTTTGAACGTCAGTTCACATTTGTAGGTGGATCATCAGTGTTAGAGCTAAAATTAGCATGTTTAAAGTGATTTTCATGCTTCCAGGGGCTCGGGAAGTTAATTAAATACCATTTGAAGGCATTTAATGTTCGAGCAAAAACGGCTGATTTTCGACAAAAGAGATAACACCCCCCCATTACGTCATGCTTCAGAAATGTGGAAAATGGTCCGTTTTCAAATGTTTTATTTTTGAACGTCAGTTCACATTTGTAGGTGGATCATCAGTGTTAGAGCTAAAATTAGCATGTTTAAAGTGATTTTCATGCTTCCAGGGGCCCAAAACACAAGATTTATGGAATGGTTAAAAGTGCATGAAAATGGCCAATTTACTCACTCTGAGTTCTCAAAAAGGGTTTCTTCACCCCGGGAAGTTAATTAAATACCATTTGGAGGCATTTAATGTTCGAGCAAAAACGGCTGATTTTCGACAAAAGAGATAACACCCCCCCATTACGTCATGCTTCAGAAATGTGGAAAATGGTCCGTTTTCAAATGTTTTATTTTTGAACGTCAGTTCACATTTGTAGGTGGATCATCAGTGTTAGAGCTAAAATTAGCATGTTTAAAGTGATTTTCATGCTTCCAGGGGCCCAAAACACAAGATTTATGGAATGGTTAAAAGTGCATGAAAATGGCCAATTTACTCACTCTGAGTTCCCAAAAAGGGTTTCTTCACCCCGGGAAGTGAAATAAATACCATTTGGAGGCATTTAATGTTCGTGCAAAAACGGCTGATTTTCGACAAAAGAGATAACACCCCCCCATTACGTCATGCTTCAGAAATGTGGAAAATGGTCCGTTTTCAAATGTTTTATTTTTGAACGTCAGTTCACATTTGTAGGTGGATCATCAGTGTTAGAGCTAAAATTAGCATGTTTAAAGTGATTTTCATGCTTCCAGGGGCTCAGGAAGTTAATTAAATACCATTTGGAGGCATTTAATGTTCGAGCAAAAACGGCTGATTTTCGACAAAAGAGATAACACCCCCCCATTACGTCATGCTTCAGAAATGTGGAAAATGGTCCGTTTTCAAATGTTTTATTTTTGAACGTCAGTTCACATTTGTAGGTGGATCATCAGTGTTAGAGCTAAAATTAGCATGTTTAAAGTGATTTTCATGCTTCCAGGGGCTCGGGAAGTGAAATAAATACCATTTGGAGGCATTTAATGTTCGAGCAAAAACGGCTGATTTTCGACAAAAGAGATAACACCACCCCATTACGTCATGCTTCAGAAATGTGGAAAATGGTCCGTTTTCAAATGTTTTATTTTTGAACGTCAGTTCACATTTGTAGGTGGATCATCAGTGTTAGAGCTAAAATTAGCATGTTTAAAGTGATGTTCATGCTTCCAGGGGCCCAAAACACAAGATTTATGGAATGGTTAAAAGTGCATGAAAATGGCCAATTTACTCACTCTGAGTTCTAAAAAGGGTTTCTTCACCCCGGGAAGTGAAATAAATACCATTTGGAGGCATTTAATGTTCGAGCAAAAACGGCTGATTTTCGACAAAAGAGATAACACCCCCCCATTACGTCATGCTTCAGAAATGTGGAAAATGGTCCGTTTTCAAATGTTTTATTTTTGAACGTCAGTTCACATTTGTAGGTGGATCATCAGTGTTAGAGCTAAAATTAGCATGTTTAAAGTGATTTTCATGCTTCCAGGGGCTCGGGAAGTTAATTAAATACCATTTGGAGGCATTTAATGTTCGAGCAAAAACGGCTGATTTTCGACAAAAGAGATAACACCCCCCCATTACGTCATGCTTCAGAAATGTGGAAAATGGTCCGTTTTCAAATGTTTTATTTTTGAACGTCAGTTCACATTTGTAGGTGGATCATCAGTGTTAGAGCTAAAATTAGCATGTTTAAAGTGATTTTCATGCTTCCAGGGGCTCGGGAAGTTAATTAAATACCATTTGGAGGCATTTAATGTTCGAGCAAAAACGGCTGATTTTCGACAAAAGAGATAACACCCCCCCATTACGTCATGCTTCAGAAATGTGGAAAATGGTCCGTTTTCAAATGTTTTATTTTTGAACGTCAGTTCACATTTGTAGGTGGATCATCAGTGTTAGAGCTAAAATTAGCATGTTTAAAGTGATTTTCATGCTTCCAGGGGCCCAAAACACAAGATTTATGGAATGGTTAAAAGTGTATGAAAATGGCCAATTTACTCACTCTGAGTTCTCAAAAAGGGTTTCTTCACCCCGGGAAGTTAATTAAATACCATTTGGAGGCATTTAATGTTCGAGCAAAAACGGCTGATTTTCGACAAAAGAGATAACACCCCCCCATTACGTCATGCTTCAGAAATGTGGAAAATGGTCCGTTTTCAAATGTTTTATTTTTGAACGTCAGTTCACATTTGTAGGTGGATCATCAGTGTTAGAGCTAAAATTAGCATGTTTAAAGTGATTTTCATGCTTCCAGGGGCTCGGGAAGTTAATTAAATACCATTTGGAGGCATTTAATGTTCGAGCAAAAACGGCTGATTTTCGACAAAAGAGGTAACACCCCCCCATTACGTCATGCTTCAGAAATGTGGAAAATGGTCAGTTTTCAAATGTTTTATTTTTAAACGTCAGTTCACATTTGTAGGTGGATCATCAGTGTTAGAGCTAAAATTAGCATGTTTAAAGTGATTTTCATGCTTCCAGGGGCTCGGGAAGTGAAATAAATACCATTTGGAGGCATTTAATGTTCGAGCAAAAACGGCTGATTTTCGACAAAAGAGATAACACCCCCCCATTACGTCATGCTTCAGAAATGTGGAAAATGGTCCGTTTTCAAATGTTTTATTTTTGAACGTCAGTTCACATTTGTAGGTGGATCATCAGTGTTAGAGCTAAAATTAGCATGTTTAAAGTGATTTTCATGCTTCCAGGGGCTCGGGAAGTGAAATAAATACCATTTGGAGGCATTTAATGTTCGAGCAAAAACGGCTGATTTTCGACAAAAGAGATAACACCCCCTCATTACGTCATGCTTCAGAAATGTGGAAAATGGTCCGTTTTCAAATGTTTTATTTTTGAACGTCAGTTCACATTTGTAGGTGGATCATCAGTGTTAGAGCTAAAATTAGCATGTTTAAAGTGATTTTCATGCTTCCAGGGGCCCAAAACACAAGATTTATGGAATGGTTAAAAGTGCATGAAAATGGCCAATTTACTCACTCTGAGTTCCCAAAAAGGGTTTCTTCACCCCGGGAAGTGAAATAAATACCATTTGGAGGCATTTAATGTTCGTGCAAAAACGGCTGATTTTCGACAAAAGAGATAACACCCCCCCATTACGTCATGCTTCAGAAATGTGGAAAATGGTCCGTTTTCAAATGTTTTATTTTTGAACGTCAGTTCACATTTGTAGGTGGATCATCAGTGTTAGAGCTAAAATTAGCATGTTTAAAGTGATTTTCATGCTTCCAGGGGCTCAGGAAGTTAATTAAATACCATTTGGAGGCATTTAATGTTCGAGCAAAAACGGCTGATTTTCGACAAAAGAGATAACACCCCCCCATTACGTCATGCTTCAGAAATGTGGAAAATGGTCCGTTTTCAAATGTTTTATTTTTGAACGTCAGTTCACATTTGTAGGTGGATCATCAGTGTTAGAGCTAAAATTAGCATGTTTAAAGTGATTTTCATGCTTCCAGGGGCTCGGGAAGTGAAATAAATACCATTTGGAGGCATTTAATGTTCGAGCAAAAACGGCTGATTTTTGACAAAAGAGATAACACCACCCCATTACGTCATGCTTCAGAAATGTGGAAAATGGTCCGTTTTCAAATGTTTTATTTTTGAACGTCAGTTCACATTTGTAGGTGGATCATCAGTGTTAGAGCTAAAATTAGCATGTTTAAAGTGATGTTCATGCTTCCAGGGGCCCAAAACACAAGATTTATGGAATGGTTAAAAGTGCATGAAAATGGCCAATTTACTCACTCTGAGTTCTAAAAAGGGTTTCTTCACCCCGGGAAGTGAAATAAATACCATTTGGAGGCATTTAATGTTCGAGCAAAAACGGCTGATTTTCGACAAAAGAGATAACACCCCCCCATTACGTCATGCTTCAGAAATGTGGAAAATGGTCCGTTTTCAAATGTTTTATTTTTGAACGTCAGTTCACATTTGTAGGTGGATCATCAGTGTTAGAGCTAAAATTAGCATGTTTAAAGTGATTTTCATGCTTCCAGGGGCTCGGGAAGTTAATTAAATACCATTTGGAGGCATTTAATGTTCGAGCAAAAACGGCTGATTTTCGACAAAAGAGATAACACCCCCCCATTACGTCATGCTTCAGAAATGTGGAAAATGGTCCGTTTTCAAATGTTTTATTTTTGAACGTCAGTTCACATTTGTAGGTGGATCATCAGTGTTAGAGCTAAAATTAGCATGTTTAAAGTGATTTTCATGCTTCCAGGGGCTCGGGAAGTTAATTAAATACCATTTGGAGGCATTTAATGTTCGAGCAAAAACGGCTGATTTTCGACAAAAGAGATAACACCCCCCCATTACGTCATGCTTCAGAAATGTGGAAAATGGTCCGTTTTCAAATGTTTTATTTTTGAACGTCAGTTCACATTTGTAGGTGGATCATCAGTGTTAGAGCTAAAATTAGCATGTTTAAAGTGATTTTCATGCTTCCAGGGGCCCAAAACACAAGATTTATGGAATGGTTAAAAGTGTATGAAAATGGCCAATTTACTCACTCTGAGTTCTCAAAAAGGGTTTCTTCACCCCGGGAAGTTAATTAAATACCATTTGGAGGCATTTAATGTTCGAGCAAAAACGGCTGATTTTCGACAAAAGAGATAACACCCCCCCATTACGTCATGCTTCAGAAATGTGGAAAATGGTCCGTTTTCAAATGTTTTATTTTTGAACGTCAGTTCACATTTGTAGGTGGATCATCAGTGTTAGAGCTAAAATTAGCATGTTTAAAGTGATTTTCATGCTTCCAGGGGCTCGGGAAGTTAATTAAATACCATTTGGAGGCATTTAATGTTCGAGCAAAAACGGCTGATTTTCGACAAAAGAGGTAACACCCCCCCATTACGTCATGCTTCAGAAATGTGGAAAATGGTCAGTTTTCAAATGTTTTATTTTTAAACGTCAGTTCACATTTGTAGGTGGATCATCAGTGTTAGAGCTAAAATTAGCATGTTTAAAGTGATTTTCATGCTTCCAGGGGCTCGGGAAGTGAAATAAATACCATTTGGAGGCATTTAATGTTCGAGCAAAAACGGCTGATTTTCGACAAAAGAGATAACACCCCCCCATTACGTCATGCTTCAGAAATGTGGAAAATGGTCCGTTTTCAAATGTTTTATTTTTGAACGTCAGTTCACATTTGTAGGTGGATCATCAGTGTTAGAGCTAAAATTAGCATGTTTAAAGTGATTTTCATGCTTCCAGGGGCTCGGGAAGTGAAATAAATACCATTTGGAGGCATTTAATGTTCGAGCAAAAACGGCTGATTTTCGACAAAAGAGATAACACCCCCTCATTACGTCATGCTTCAGAAATGTGGAAAATGGTCCGTTTTCAAATGTTTTATTTTTGAACGTCAGTTCACATTTGTAGGTGGATCATCAGTGTTAGAGCTAAAATTAGCATGTTTAAAGTGATTTTCATGCTTCCAGGGGCCCAAAACACAAGATTTATGGAATGGTTAAAAGTGCATGAAAATGGCCAATTTACTCACTCTGAGTTCCCAAAAAGGGTTTCTTCACCCCGGGAAGTGAAATAAATACCATTTGGAGGCATTTAATGTTCGTGCAAAAACGGCTGATTTTCGACAAAAGAGATAACACCCCCCCATTACGTCATGCTTCAGAAATGTGGAAAATGGTCCGTTTTCAAATGTTTTATTTTTGAACGTCAGTTCACATTTGTAGGTGGATCATCAGTGTTAGAGCTAAAATTAGCATGTTTAAAGTGATTTTCATGCTTCCAGGGGCTCAGGAAGTTAATTAAATACCATTTGGAGGCATTTAATGTTCGAGCAAAAACGGCTGATTTTCGACAAAAGAGATAACACCCCCCCATTACGTCATGCTTCAGAAATGTGGAAAATGGTCCGTTTTCAAATGTTTTATTTTTGAACGTCAGTTCACATTTGTAGGTGGATCATCAGTGTTAGAGCTAAAATTAGCATGTTTAAAGTGATTTTCATGCTTCCAGGGGCTCGGGAAGTGAAATAAATACCATTTGGAGGCATTTAATGTTCGAGCAAAAACGGCTGATTTTTGACAAAAGAGATAACACCACCCCATTACGTCATGCTTCAGAAATGTGGAAAATGGTCCGTTTTCAAATGTTTTATTTTTGAACGTCAGTTCACATTTGTAGGTGGATCATCAGTGTTAGAGCTAAAATTAGCATGTTTAAAGTGATTTTCATGCTTCCAGGGGCCCAAAACACAAGATTTATGGAATGGTTAAAAGTGCATGAAAATGGCCAATTTACTCACTCTGAGTTCTAAAAAGGGTTTCTTCACCCCGGGAAGTGAAATAAATACCATTTGGAGGCATTTAATGTTCGAGCAAAAACGGCTGATTTTCGACAAAAGAGATAACACCCCCCCATTACGTCATGCTTCAGAAATGTGGAAAATGGTCCGTTTTCAAATGTTTTATTTTTGAACGTCAGTTCACATTTGTAGGTGGATCATCAGTGTTAGAGCTAAAATTAGCATGTTTAAAGTGATTTTCATGCTTCCAGGGGCTCGGGAAGTTAATTAAATACCATTTGGAGGCATTTAATGTTCGAGCAAAAACGGCTGATTTTCGACAAAAGAGATAACACCCCCCCATTACGTCATGCTTCAGAAATGTGGAAAATGGTCCGTTTTCAAATGTTTTATTTTTGAACGTCAGTTCACATTTGTAGGTGGATCATCAGTGTTAGAGCTAAAATTAGCATGTTTAAAGTGATTTTCATGCTTCCAGGGGCTCGGGAAGTGAAATAAATACCATTTGGAGGCATTTAATGTTCGAGCAAAAACGGCTGATTTTATACAAAAGAGATAACACCCCCCCATTACGTCATGCTTCAGAAATCTGGAAAATGGTCCGTTTTCAAATGTTTTATTTTTGAACGTCAGTTCACATTTGTAGGTGGATCATCAGTGTTAGAGCTAAAATTAGCATGTTTAACGTGATTTTCATGCTTCCAGGGGCCCAAAACACAAGATTTATGGAATGGTTAAAAGTGCATGAAAATGGCCAATTTACTCACTCTGAGTTCTCAAAAAGGGTTTCTTCACCCCGGGAAGTTAATTAAATACCATTTGGAGGCATTTAATGTTCGAGCAAAAACGGCTGATTTTCGACAAAAGAGATAACACCCCCCCATTACGTCATGCTTCAGAAATGTGGAAAATGGTCAGTTTTCAAATGTTTTATTTTTGAACGTCAGTTCACATTTGTAGGTGGATCATCAGTGTTAGAGCTAAAATTAGCATGTTTAAAGTGATTTTCATGCTTCCAGGGGCTCGGGAAGTTAATTAAATACCATTTGGAGGCATTTAATGTTCGAACAAAAACGGATGATTTTCGACAAAAGAGATAACACCCCCCCATTACGTCATGCTTCAGAAATGTGGAAAATGGTCCGTTTTCAAATGTTTTATTTTTGAACGTCAGTTCACATTTGTAGGTGGATCATCAGTGTTAGAGCTAAAATTAGCATGTTTAAAGTGATTTTCATGCTTCCAGGGGCCCAAAACACAAGATTTATGGAATGGTTAAAAGTGCATGAAAATGGCCAATTTACTCACTCTGAGTTCTCAAAAAGGGTTTCTTCACCCCGGGAAGTGAAATAAATACCATTTGGAGGCATTTAATGTTCGAGCAAAAACGGCTGATTTTCGACAAAAGAGATAACACCCCCCCATTACGTCATGCTTCAGAAATGTGGAAAATGGTCCGTTTTCAAATGTTTTATTTTTGAACGTCAGTTCACATTTGTAGGTGGATCATCAGTGTTAGAGCTAAAATTAGCATGTTTAAAGTGATTTTCATGCTTCCAGGGGCTCGGGAAGTTAATTAAATACCATTTGGAGGCATTTAATGTTCGAGCAAAAACGGCTGATTTTCGACAAAAGAGATAACACCCCCCGTCATGCTTCAGAAATGTGGAAAATGGTCCGTTTTCAAATGTTTTATTTTTGAACGTCAGTTCACATTTGTAGGTGGATCATCAGTGTTAGAGCTAAAATTAGCATGTTTAAAGTGATTTTCATGCTTCCAGGGGCTCGGGAAGTTAATTAAATACCATTTGGAGGCATTTAATGTTCGAGCAAAAACGGCTGATTTTCGACAAAAGAGAAAACCCCCTCCCATTACGTCATGCTTCAGAAATGTGGAAAATGGTCAGTTTTCAAATGTTTTATTTTTGAACGTCAGTTCACATTTGTAGGTGGATCATCAGTGTTAGAGCTAAAATTAGCATGTTTAAAGTGATTTTCATGCTTCCAGGGGCTCGGGAAGTTAATTAAATACCATTTGGAGGCATTTAATGTTCGAGCAAAAACGGCTGATTTTCGACAAAAGAGATAACACCCCCCCATTACGTCATGCTTCAGAAATGTGGAAAATGGTCCGTTTTCAAATGTTTTATTTTTGAACGTCAGTTCACATTTGTAGGTGGATCATCAGTGTTAGAGCTAAAATTAGCATGTTTAAAGTGATTTTCATGCTTCCAGGGGCCCAAAACACAAGATTTATGGAATGGTTAAAAGTGCATGAAAATGGCCAATTTACTCACTCTGAGTTCTCAAAAAGGGTTTCTTCACCCCGGGAAGTTAATTAAATACCATTTGGAGGCATTTAATGTTCGAGCAAAAACGGCTGATTTTCGACAAAAGAGATAACACCCCCCCATTACGTCATGCTTCAGAAATGTTGAAAATGGTCCATTTTCAAATGTTTTATTTTTGAACGTCAGTTCACATTTGTAGGTGGATCATCAGTGTTAGAGCTAAAATTAGCATGTTTAAAGTGATTTTCATGCTTCCAGGGGCTCGGGAAGTTAATTAAATACCATTTGAAGGCATTTAATGTTCGAGCAAAAACGGCTTATTTTCGACAAAAGAGATAACACCCCCCCATTACGTCATGCTTCAGAAATGTGGAAAATGGTCCGTTTTCAAATGTTTTATTTTTGAACGTCAGTTCACATTTGTAGGTGGATCATCAGTGTTAGAGCTAAAATTAGCATGTTTAAAGTGATTTTCATGCTTCCAGGGGCCCAAAACACAAGATTTATGGAATGGTTAAAAGTGCATGAAAATGGCCAATTTACTCACTCTGAGTTCTCAAAAAGGGTTTCTTCACCCCGGGAAGTTAATTAAATACCATTTGGAGGCATTTAATGTTCGAGCAAAAACGGCTGATTTTCGACAAAAGAGATAACACCCCCCCATTACGTCATGCTTCAGAAATGTGGAAAATGGTCCGTTTTCAAATGTTTTATTTTTGAACGTCAGTTCACATTTGTAGGTGGATCATCAGTGTTAGAGCTAAAATTAGCATGTTTAAAGTGATTTTCATGCTTCCAGGGGCCCAAAACACAAGATTTATGGAATGGTTAAAAGTGCATGAAAATGGCCAATTTACTCACTCTGAGTTCTCAAAAAGGGTTTCTTCACCCCGGGAAGTTAATTAAATACCATTTGGAGGCATTTAATGTTCGAGCAAAAACGGCTGATTTTCGACAAAAGAGATAACACCCCCCCATTACGTCATGCTTCAGAAATGTGGAAAATGGTCCGTTTTCAAATGTTTTATTTTTGAACGTCAGTTCACATTTGTAGGTGGATCATCAGTGTTAGAGCTAAAATTAGCATGTTTAAAGTGATTTTCATGCTTCCAGGGGCTCGGGAAGTTAATTAAATACCATTTGGAGGCATTTAATGTTCGAGCAAAAACGGCTGATTTTCGACAAAAGAGATAACACCCCCCCATTACGTCATGCTTCAGAAATGTGGAAAATGGTCCGTTTTCAAATGTTTCATTTTTGAACGTCAGTTCACATTTGTAGGTGGATCATCAGTGTTAGAGCTAAAATTAGCATGTTTAAAGTGATTTTCATGCTTCCAGGGGCTCGGGAAGTTAATTAAATACCATTTGGAGGCATTTAATGTTCGAGCAAAAACGGCTGATTTTCGACAAAAGAGATAACACCCCCCCATTACGTCATGCTTCAGAAATGTGGAAAATGGTCCGTTTTCAAATGTTTTATTTTTGAACGTCAGTTCACATTTGTAGGTGGATCATCAGTGTTAGAGCTAAAATTAGCATGTTTAAAGTGATTTTCATGCTTCCAGGGGCTCGGGAAGTTAATTAAATACCATTTGGAGGCATTTAATGTTCGAGCAAAAACGGCTGATTTTCGACAAAAGAGATAACACCCCCCCATTACGTCATGCTTCAGAAATGTGGAAAATGGTCCGTTTTCAAATGTTTTATTTTTGAACGTCAGTTCACATTTGTAGGTGGATCATCAGTGTTAGAGCTAAAATTAGCATGTTTAAAGTGATTTTCATGCTTCCAGGGGCTCGGGAAGTTAATTAAATACCATTTGGAGGCATTTAATGTTCGAGCAAAAACGGCTGATTTTCGACAAAAGAGATAACACCCCCCCATTACGTCATGCTTCAGAAATGTGGAAAATGGTCCGTTTTCAAATGTTTTATTTTTGAACGTCAGTTCACATTTGTAGGTGGATCATCAGTGTTAGAGCTAAAATTAGCATGTTTAAAGTGATTTTCATGCTTCCAGGGGCTCGGGAAGTTAATTAAATACCATTTGGAGGCATTTAATGTTCGAGCAAAAACGGCTGATTTTCGACAAAAGAGATAACACCCCCCCATTACGTCATGCTTCAGAAATGTGGAAAATGGTCCGTTTTCAAATGTTTTATTTTTGAACGTCAGTTCACATTTGTAGGTGGATCATCAGTGTTAGAGCTAAAATTAGCATGTTTAAAGTGATTTTCATGCTTCCAGGGGCCCAAAACACAAGATTTATGGAATGGTTAAAAGTGTATGAAAATGGCCAATTTACTCACTCTGAGTTCTCAAAAAGGGTTTCTTCACCCCGGGAAGTTAATTAAATACCATTTGGAGGCATTTAATGTTCGAGCAAAAACGGCTGATTTTCGACAAAAGAGATAACACCCCCCCATTACGTCATGCTTCAGAAATGTGGAAAATGGTCCGTTTTCAAATGTTTTATTTTTGAACGTCAGTTCACATTTGTAGGTGGATCATCAGTGTTAGAGCTAAAATTAGCATGTTTAAAGTGATTTTCATGCTTCCAGGGGCTCGGGAAGTTAATTAAATACCATTTGGAGGCATTTAATGTTCGAGCAAAAAGGGCTGATTTTCGACAAAAGAGGTAACACCCCCCCATTACGTCATGCTTCAGAAATGTGGAAAATGGTCCGTTTTCAAATGTTTTATTTTTGAACGTCAGTTCACATTTGTAGGTGGATCATCAGTGTTAGAGCTAAAATTAGCATGTTTAAAGTGATTTTCATGCTTCCAGGGGCTCGGGAAGTTAATTAAATACCATTTGGAGGCATTTAATGTTCGAGCAAAAACGGCTGATTTTCGACAAAAGAGATAACACCCCCCCATTACGTCATGCTTCAGAAATCTGGAAAATGGTCCGTTTTCAAATGTTTTATTTTTGAACGTCAGTTCACATTTGTAGGTGGATCATCAGTGTTAGAGCTAAAATTAGCATGTTTAAAGTGATTTTCATGCTTCCAGGGGCCCAAAACACAAGATTTATGGAATGGTTAAAAGTGCATGAAAATGGCCAATTTACTCACTCTGAGTTCTCAAAAAGGGTTTCTTCACCCCGGGAAGTTAATTAAATACCATTTGGAGGCATTTAATGTTCGAGCAAAAACGGCTGATTTTCGACAAAAGAGATAACACCCCCCCATTACGTCATGCTTCAGAAATGTGGAAAATGGTCAGTTTTCAAATGTTTTATTTTTGAACGTCAGTTCACATTTGTAGGTGGATCATCAGTGTTAGAGCTAAAATTAGCATGTTTAAAGTGATTTTCATGCTTCCAGGGGCTCGGGAAGTTAATTAAATACCATTTGGAGGCATTTAATGTTCGAGCAAAAACGGCTGATTTTCGACAAAAGAGATAACCCCCCCCCATTACGTCATACTTCAGAAATGTGGAAAATGGTCCGTTTTCAAATGTTTTATTTTTGAACGTCAGTTCACATTTGTAGGTGGATCATCAGTGTTAGAGCTAAAATTAGCATGTTTAAAGTGATTTTCATGCTTCCAGGGGCCCAAAACACAAGATTTATGGAATGGTTAAAAGTGCATGAAAACGGCCAATTTACTCACTCTGAGTTCTCAAAAAGGGTTTCTTCACCCCGGGAAGTGAAATAAATACCATTTGGAGGCATTTAATGTTCGAGCAAAAACGGCTGATTTTCGACAAAAGAGATAACACCCCCCCATTACGTCATGCTTCAGAAATGTGGAAAATGGTCCGTTTTCAAATGTTTTATTTTTGAACGTCAGTTCACATTTGTAGGTGGATCATCAGTGTTAGAGCTAAAATTAGCATGTTTAAAGTGATTTTCATGCTTCCAGGGGCTCGGGAAGTTAATTAAATACCATTTGGAGGCATTTAATGTTCGAGCAAAAACGGCTGATTTTCGACAAAAGAGATAACACCCCCCCATTACGTCATGCTTCAGAAATGTGGAAAATGGTCCGTTTTCAAATGTTTTATTTTTGAACGTCAGTTCACATTTGTAGGTGGATCATCAGTGTTAGAGCTAAAATTAGCATGTTTAAAGTGATTTTCATGCTTCCAGGGGCCCAAAACACAAGATTTATGGAATGGTTAAAAGTGCATGAAAATGGCCAATTTACTCACTCTGAGTTCCCAAAAAGGGTTTCTTCACCCCGGGAAGTGAAATAAATACCATTTGGAGGCATTTAATGTTCGTGCAAAAACGGCTGATTTTCGACAAAAGAGATAACACCCCCCCATTACGTCATGCTTCAGAAATGTGGAAAATGGTCCGTTTTCAAATGTTTTATTTTTGAACGTCAGTTCACATTTGTAGGTGGATCATCAGTGTTAGAGCTAAAATTAGCATGTTTAAAGTGATTTTCATGCTTCCAGGGGCTCAGGAAGTTAATTAAATACCATTTGGAGGCATTTAATGTTCGAGCAAAAACGGCTGATTTTCGACAAAAGAGATAACACCCCCCCATTACGTCATGCTTCAGAAATGTGGAAAATGGTCCGTTTTCAAATGTTTTATTTTTGAACGTCAGTTCACATTTGTAGGTGGATCATCAGTGTTAGAGCTAAAATTAGCATGTTTAAAGTGATTTTCATGCTTCCAGGGGCTCGGGAAGTGAAATAAATACCATTTGGAGGCATTTAATGTTCGAGCAAAAACGGCTGATTTTCGACAAAAGAGATAACACCACCCCATTACGTCATGCTTCAGAAATGTGGAAAATGGTCCGTTTTCAAATGTTTTATTTTTGAACGTCAGTTCACATTTGTAGGTGGATCATCAGTGTTAGAGCTAAAATTAGCATGTTTAAAGTGATGTTCATGCTTCCAGGGGCCCAAAACACAAGATTTATGGAATGGTTAAAAGTGCATGAAAATGGCCAATTTACTCACTCTGAGTTCTAAAAAGGGTTTCTTCACCCCGGGAAGTGAAATAAATACCATTTGGAGGCATTTAATGTTCGAGCAAAAACGGCTGATTTTCGACAAAAGAGATAACACCCCCCCATTACGTCATGCTTCAGAAATGTGGAAAATGGTCCGTTTTCAAATGTTTTATTTTTGAACGTCAGTTCACATTTGTAGGTGGATCATCAGTGTTAGAGCTAAAATTAGCATGTTTAAAGTGATTTTCATGCTTCCAGGGGCTCGGGAAGTTAATTAAATACCATTTGGAGGCATTTAATGTTCGAGCAAAAACGGCTGATTTTCGACAAAAGAGATAACACCCCCCCATTACGTCATGCTTCAGAAATGTGGAAAATGGTCCGTTTTCAAATGTTTTATTTTTGAACGTCAGTTCACATTTGTAGGTGGATCATCAGTGTTAGAGCTAAAATTAGCATGTTTAAAGTGATTTTCATGCTTCCAGGGGCTCGGGAAGTTAATTAAATACCATTTGGAGGCATTTAATGTTCGAGCAAAAACGGCTGATTTTCGACAAAAGAGATAACACCCCCCCATTACGTCATGCTTCAGAAATGTGGAAAATGGTCCGTTTTCAAATGTTTTATTTTTGAACGTCAGTTCACATTTGTAGGTGGATCATCAGTGTTAGAGCTAAAATTAGCATGTTTAAAGTGATTTTCATGCTTCCAGGGGCCCAAAACACAAGATTTATGGAATGGTTAAAAGTGTATGAAAATGGCCAATTTACTCACTCTGAGTTCTCAAAAAGGGTTTCTTCACCCCGGGAAGTTAATTAAATACCATTTGGAGGCATTTAATGTTCGAGCAAAAACGGCTGATTTTCGACAAAAGAGATAACACCCCCCCATTACGTCATGCTTCAGAAATGTGGAAAATGGTCCGTTTTCAAATGTTTTATTTTTGAACGTCAGTTCACATTTGTAGGTGGATCATCAGTGTTAGAGCTAAAATTAGCATGTTTAAAGTGATTTTCATGCTTCCAGGGGCTCGGGAAGTTAATTAAATACCATTTGGAGGCATTTAATGTTCGAGCAAAAACGGCTGATTTTCGACAAAAGAGGTAACACCCCCCCATTACGTCATGCTTCAGAAATGTGGAAAATGGTCAGTTTTCAAATGTTTTATTTTTAAACGTCAGTTCACATTTGTAGGTGGATCATCAGTGTTAGAGCTAAAATTAGCATGTTTAAAGTGATTTTCATGCTTCCAGGGGCTCGGGAAGTGAAATAAATACCATTTGGAGGCATTTAATGTTCGAGCAAAAACGGCTGATTTTCGACAAAAGAGATAACACCCCCCCATTACGTCATGCTTCAGAAATGTGGAAAATGGTCCGTTTTCAAATGTTTTATTTTTGAACGTCAGTTCACATTTGTAGGTGGATCATCAGTGTTAGAGCTAAAATTAGCATGTTTAAAGTGATTTTCATGCTTCCAGGGGCTCGGGAAGTGAAATAAATACCATTTGGAGGCATTTAATGTTCGAGCAAAAACGGCTGATTTTCGACAAAAGAGATAACACCCCCTCATTACGTCATGCTTCAGAAATGTGGAAAATGGTCCGTTTTCAAATGTTTTATTTTTGAACGTCAGTTCACATTTGTAGGTGGATCATCAGTGTTAGAGCTAAAATTAGCATGTTTAAAGTGATTTTCATGCTTCCAGGGGCCCAAAACACAAGATTTATGGAATGGTTAAAAGTGCATGAAAATGGCCAATTTACTCACTCTGAGTTCCCAAAAAGGGTTTCTTCACCCCGGGAAGTGAAATAAATACCATTTGGAGGCATTTAATGTTCGTGCAAAAACGGCTGATTTTCGACAAAAGAGATAACACCCCCCCATTACGTCATGCTTCAGAAATGTGGAAAATGGTCCGTTTTCAAATGTTTTATTTTTGAACGTCAGTTCACATTTGTAGGTGGATCATCAGTGTTAGAGCTAAAATTAGCATGTTTAAAGTGATTTTCATGCTTCCAGGGGCTCAGGAAGTTAATTAAATACCATTTGGAGGCATTTAATGTTCGAGCAAAAACGGCTGATTTTCGACAAAAGAGATAACACCCCCCCATTACGTCATGCTTCAGAAATGTGGAAAATGGTCCGTTTTCAAATGTTTTATTTTTGAACGTCAGTTCACATTTGTAGGTGGATCATCAGTGTTAGAGCTAAAATTAGCATGTTTAAAGTGATTTTCATGCTTCCAGGGGCTCGGGAAGTGAAATAAATACCATTTGGAGGCATTTAATGTTCGAGCAAAAACGGCTGATTTTTGACAAAAGAGATAACACCACCCCATTACGTCATGCTTCAGAAATGTGGAAAATGGTCCGTTTTCAAATGTTTTATTTTTGAACGTCAGTTCACATTTGTAGGTGGATCATCAGTGTTAGAGCTAAAATTAGCATGTTTAAAGTGATGTTCATGCTTCCAGGGGCCCAAAACACAAGATTTATGGAATGGTTAAAAGTGCATGAAAATGGCCAATTTACTCACTCTGAGTTCTAAAAAGGGTTTCTTCACCCCGGGAAGTGAAATAAATACCATTTGGAGGCATTTAATGTTCGAGCAAAAACGGCTGATTTTCGACAAAAGAGATAACACCCCCCCATTACGTCATGCTTCAGAAATGTGGAAAATGGTCCGTTTTCAAATGTTTTATTTTTGAACGTCAGTTCACATTTGTAGGTGGATCATCAGTGTTAGAGCTAAAATTAGCATGTTTAAAGTGATTTTCATGCTTCCAGGGGCTCGGGAAGTTAATTAAATACCATTTGGAGGCATTTAATGTTCGAGCAAAAACGGCTGATTTTCGACAAAAGAGATAACACCCCCCCATTACGTCATGCTTCAGAAATGTGGAAAATGGTCCGTTTTCAAATGTTTTATTTTTGAACGTCAGTTCACATTTGTAGGTGGATCATCAGTGTTAGAGCTAAAATTAGCATGTTTAAAGTGATTTTCATGCTTCCAGGGGCTCGGGAAGTTAATTAAATACCATTTGGAGGCATTTAATGTTCGAGCAAAAACGGCTGATTTTCGACAAAAGAGATAACACCCCCCCATTACGTCATGCTTCAGAAATGTGGAAAATGGTCCGTTTTCAAATGTTTTATTTTTGAACGTCAGTTCACATTTGTAGGTGGATCATCAGTGTTAGAGCTAAAATTAGCATGTTTAAAGTGATTTTCATGCTTCCAGGGGCCCAAAACACAAGATTTATGGAATGGTTAAAAGTGTATGAAAATGGCCAATTTACTCACTCTGAGTTCTCAAAAAGGGTTTCTTCACCCCGGGAAGTTAATTAAATACCATTTGGAGGCATTTAATGTTCGAGCAAAAACGGCTGATTTTCGACAAAAGAGATAACACCCCCCCATTACGTCATGCTTCAGAAATGTGGAAAATGGTCCGTTTTCAAATGTTTTATTTTTGAACGTCAGTTCACATTTGTAGGTGGATCATCAGTGTTAGAGCTAAAATTAGCATGTTTAAAGTGATTTTCATGCTTCCAGGGGCTCGGGAAGTTAATTAAATACCATTTGGAGGCATTTAATGTTCGAGCAAAAACGGCTGATTTTCGACAAAAGAGGTAACACCCCCCCATTACGTCATGCTTCAGAAATGTGGAAAATGGTCAGTTTTCAAATGTTTTATTTTTAAACGTCAGTTCACATTTGTAGGTGGATCATCAGTGTTAGAGCTAAAATTAGCATGTTTAAAGTGATTTTCATGCTTCCAGGGGCTCGGGAAGTGAAATAAATACCATTTGGAGGCATTTAATGTTCGAGCAAAAACGGCTGATTTTCGACAAAAGAGATAACACCCCCCCATTACGTCATGCTTCA
This sequence comes from Lissotriton vulgaris, assembly GCF_964263255.1. Lineage (NCBI taxonomy): Eukaryota > Metazoa > Chordata > Amphibia > Caudata > Salamandridae > Lissotriton > Lissotriton vulgaris. Next base: position 116,584 of record NW_028244135.1, on the reverse strand, counting down.
GAAATGTGGAAAATGGTCCGTTTTCAAATGTTTTATTTTTGAACGTCAGTTCACATTTGTAGGTGGATCATCAGTGTTAGAGCTAAAATTAGCATGTTTAAAGTGATTTTCATGCTTCCAGGGGCTCGGGAAGTGAAATAAATACCATTTGGAGGCATTTAATGTTCGAGCAAAAACGGCTGATTTTCGACAAAAGAGATAACACCCCCTCATTACGTCATGCTTCAGAAATGTGGAAAATGGTCCGTTTTCAAATGTTTTATTTTTGAACGTCAGTTCACATTTGTAGGTGGATCATCAGTGTTAGAGCTAAAATTAGCATGTTTAAAGTGATTTTCATGCTTCCAGGGGCCCAAAACACAAGATTTATGGAATGGTTAAAAGTGCATGAAAATGGCCAATTTACTCACTCTGAGTTCCCAAAAAGGGTTTCTTCACCCCGGGAAGTGAAATAAATACCATTTGGAGGCATTTAATGTTCGTGCAAAAACGGCTGATTTTCGACAAAAGAGATAACACCCCCCCATTACGTCATGCTTCAGAAATGTGGAAAATGGTCCGTTTTCAAATGTTTTATTTTTGAACGTCAGTTCACATTTGTAGGTGGATCATCAGTGTTAGAGCTAAAATTAGCATGTTTAAAGTGATTTTCATGCTTCCAGGGGCTCAGGAAGTTAATTAAATACCATTTGGAGGCATTTAATGTTCGAGCAAAAACGGCTGATTTTCGACAAAAGAGATAACACCCCCCCATTACGTCATGCTTCAGAAATGTGGAAAATGGTCCGTTTTCAAATGTTTTATTTTTGAACGTCAGTTCACATTTGTAGGTGGATCATCAGTGTTAGAGCTAAAATTAGCATGTTTAAAGTGATTTTCATGCTTCCAGGGGCTCGGGAAGTGAAATAAATACCATTTGGAGGCATTTAATGTTCGAGCAAAAACGGCTGATTTTTGACAAAAGAGATAACACCACCCCATTACGTCATGCTTCAGAAATGTGGAAAATGGTCCGTTTTCAAATGTTTTATTTTTGAACGTCAGTTCACATTTGTAGGTGGATCATCAGTGTTAGAGCTAAAATTAGCATGTTTAAAGTGATTTTCATGCTTCCAGGGGCCCAAAACACAAGATTTATGGAATGGTTAAAAGTGCATGAAAATGGCCAATTTACTCACTCTGAGTTCTAAAAAGGGTTTCTTCACCCCGGGAAGTGAAATAAATACCATTTGGAGGCATTTAATGTTCGAGCAAAAACGGCTGATTTTCGACAAAAGAGATAACACCCCCCCATTACGTCATGCTTCAGAAATGTGGAAAATGGTCCGTTTTCAAATGTTTTATTTTTGAACGTCAGTTCACATTTGTAGGTGGATCATCAGTGTTAGAGCTAAAATTAGCATGTTTAAAGTGATTTTCATGCTTCCAGGGGCTCGGGAAGTTAATTAAATACCATTTGGAGGCATTTAATGTTCGAGCAAAAACGGCTGATTTTCGACAAAAGAGATAACACCCCCCCATTACGTCATGCTTCAGAAATGTGGAAAATGGTCCGTTTTCAAATGTTTTATTTTTGAACGTCAGTTCACATTTGTAGGTGGATCATCAGTGTTAGAGCTAAAATTAGCATGTTTAAAGTGATTTTCATGCTTCCAGGGGCTCGGGAAGTGAAATAAATACCATTTGGAGGCATTTAATGTTCGAGCAAAAACGGCTGATTTTATACAAAAGAGATAACACCCCCCCATTACGTCATGCTTCAGAAATCTGGAAAATGGTCCGTTTTCAAATGTTTTATTTTTGAACGTCAGTTCACATTTGTAGGTGGATCATCAGTGTTAGAGCTAAAATTAGCATGTTTAACGTGATTTTCATGCTTCCAGGGGCCCAAAACACAAGATTTATGGAATGGTTAAAAGTGCATGAAAATGGCCAATTTACTCACTCTGAGTTCTCAAAAAGGGTTTCTTCACCCCGGGAAGTTAATTAAATACCATTTGGAGGCATTTAATGTTCGAGCAAAAACGGCTGATTTTCGACAAAAGAGATAACACCCCCCCATTACGTCATGCTTCAGAAATGTGGAAAATGGTCAGTTTTCAAATGTTTTATTTTTGAACGTCAGTTCACATTTGTAGGTGGATCATCAGTGTTAGAGCTAAAATTAGCATGTTTAAAGTGATTTTCATGCTTCCAGGGGCTCGGGAAGTTAATTAAATACCATTTGGAGGCATTTAATGTTCGAACAAAAACGGATGATTTTCGACAAAAGAGATAACACCCCCCCATTACGTCATGCTTCAGAAATGTGGAAAATGGTCCGTTTTCAAATGTTTTATTTTTGAACGTCAGTTCACATTTGTAGGTGGATCATCAGTGTTAGAGCTAAAATTAGCATGTTTAAAGTGATTTTCATGCTTCCAGGGGCCCAAAACACAAGATTTATGGAATGGTTAAAAGTGCATGAAAATGGCCAATTTACTCACTCTGAGTTCTCAAAAAGGGTTTCTTCACCCCGGGAAGTGAAATAAATACCATTTGGAGGCATTTAATGTTCGAGCAAAAACGGCTGATTTTCGACAAAAGAGATAACACCCCCCCATTACGTCATGCTTCAGAAATGTGGAAAATGGTCCGTTTTCAAATGTTTTATTTTTGAACGTCAGTTCACATTTGTAGGTGGATCATCAGTGTTAGAGCTAAAATTAGCATGTTTAAAGTGATTTTCATGCTTCCAGGGGCTCGGGAAGTTAATTAAATACCATTTGGAGGCATTTAATGTTCGAGCAAAAACGGCTGATTTTCGACAAAAGAGATAACACCCCCCGTCATGCTTCAGAAATGTGGAAAATGGTCCGTTTTCAAATGTTTTATTTTTGAACGTCAGTTCACATTTGTAGGTGGATCATCAGTGTTAGAGCTAAAATTAGCATGTTTAAAGTGATTTTCATGCTTCCAGGGGCTCGGGAAGTTAATTAAATACCATTTGGAGGCATTTAATGTTCGAGCAAAAACGGCTGATTTTCGACAAAAGAGAAAACCCCCTCCCATTACGTCATGCTTCAGAAATGTGGAAAATGGTCAGTTTTCAAATGTTTTATTTTTGAACGTCAGTTCACATTTGTAGGTGGATCATCAGTGTTAGAGCTAAAATTAGCATGTTTAAAGTGATTTTCATGCTTCCAGGGGCTCGGGAAGTTAATTAAATACCATTTGGAGGCATTTAATGTTCGAGCAAAAACGGCTGATTTTCGACAAAAGAGATAACACCCCCCCATTACGTCATGCTTCAGAAATGTGGAAAATGGTCCGTTTTCAAATGTTTTATTTTTGAACGTCAGTTCACATTTGTAGGTGGATCATCAGTGTTAGAGCTAAAATTAGCATGTTTAAAGTGATTTTCATGCTTCCAGGGGCCCAAAACACAAGATTTATGGAATGGTTAAAAGTGCATGAAAATGGCCAATTTACTCACTCTGAGTTCTCAAAAAGGGTTTCTTCACCCCGGGAAGTTAATTAAATACCATTTGGAGGCATTTAATGTTCGAGCAAAAACGGCTGATTTTCGACAAAAGAGATAACACCCCCCCATTACGTCATGCTTCAGAAATGTTGAAAATGGTCCATTTTCAAATGTTTTATTTTTGAACGTCAGTTCACATTTGTAGGTGGATCATCAGTGTTAGAGCTAAAATTAGCATGTTTAAAGTGATTTTCATGCTTCCAGGGGCTCGGGAAGTTAATTAAATACCATTTGAAGGCATTTAATGTTCGAGCAAAAACGGCTTATTTTCGACAAAAGAGATAACACCCCCCCATTACGTCATGCTTCAGAAATGTGGAAAATGGTCCGTTTTCAAATGTTTTATTTTTGAACGTCAGTTCACATTTGTAGGTGGATCATCAGTGTTAGAGCTAAAATTAGCATGTTTAAAGTGATTTTCATGCTTCCAGGGGCCCAAAACACAAGATTTATGGAATGGTTAAAAGTGCATGAAAATGGCCAATTTACTCACTCTGAGTTCTCAAAAAGGGTTTCTTCACCCCGGGAAGTTAATTAAATACCATTTGGAGGCATTTAATGTTCGAGCAAAAACGGCTGATTTTCGACAAAAGAGATAACACCCCCCCATTACGTCATGCTTCAGAAATGTGGAAAATGGTCCGTTTTCAAATGTTTTATTTTTGAACGTCAGTTCACATTTGTAGGTGGATCATCAGTGTTAGAGCTAAAATTAGCATGTTTAAAGTGATTTTCATGCTTCCAGGGGCCCAAAACACAAGATTTATGGAATGGTTAAAAGTGCATGAAAATGGCCAATTTACTCACTCTGAGTTCTCAAAAAGGGTTTCTTCACCCCGGGAAGTTAATTAAATACCATTTGGAGGCATTTAATGTTCGAGCAAAAACGGCTGATTTTCGACAAAAGAGATAACACCCCCCCATTACGTCATGCTTCAGAAATGTGGAAAATGGTCCGTTTTCAAATGTTTTATTTTTGAACGTCAGTTCACATTTGTAGGTGGATCATCAGTGTTAGAGCTAAAATTAGCATGTTTAAAGTGATTTTCATGCTTCCAGGGGCTCGGGAAGTTAATTAAATACCATTTGGAGGCATTTAATGTTCGAGCAAAAACGGCTGATTTTCGACAAAAGAGATAACACCCCCCCATTACGTCATGCTTCAGAAATGTGGAAAATGGTCCGTTTTCAAATGTTTCATTTTTGAACGTCAGTTCACATTTGTAGGTGGATCATCAGTGTTAGAGCTAAAATTAGCATGTTTAAAGTGATTTTCATGCTTCCAGGGGCTCGGGAAGTTAATTAAATACCATTTGGAGGCATTTAATGTTCGAGCAAAAACGGCTGATTTTCGACAAAAGAGTTAACACCCCCCCATTACGTCATGCTTCAGAAATGTGGAAAATGGTCCGTTTTCAAATGTTTTATTTTTGAACGTCAGTTCACATTTGTAGGTGGATCATCAGTGTTAGAGCTAAAATTAGCATGTTTAAAGTGATTTTCATGCTTCCAGGGGCTCGGGAAGTTAATTAAATACCATTTGGAGGCATTTAATGTTCGAGCAAAAACGGCTGATTTTCGACAAAAGAGATAACACCCCCCCATTACGTCATGCTTCAGAAATGTGGAAAATGGTCCGTTTTCAAATGTTTTATTTTTGAACGTCAGTTCACATTTGTAGGTGGATCATCAGTGTTAGAGCTAAAATTAGCATGTTTAAAGTGATTTTCATGCTTCCAGGGGCTCGGGAAGTTAATTAAATACCATTTGGAGGCATTTAATGTTCGAGCAAAAACGGCTGATTTTCGACAAAAGAGATAACACCCCCCCATTACGTCATGCTTCAGAAATGTGGAAAATGGTCCGTTTTCAAATGTTTTATTTTTGAACGTCAGTTCACATTTGTAGGTGGATCATCAGTGTTAGAGCTAAAATTAGCATGTTTAAAGTGATTTTCATGCTTCCAGGGGCTCGGGAAGTTAATTAAATACCATTTGGAGGCATTTAATGTTCGAGCAAAAACGGCTGATTTTCGACAAAAGAGATAACACCCCCCCATTACGTCATGCTTCAGAAATGTGGAAAATGGTCCGTTTTCAAATGTTTTATTTTTGAACGTCAGTTCACATTTGTAGGTGGATCATCAGTGTTAGAGCTAAAATTAGCATGTTTAAAGTGATTTTCATGCTTCCAGGGGCCCAAAACACAAGATTTATGGAATGGTTAAAAGTGTATGAAAATGGCCAATTTACTCACTCTGAGTTCTCAAAAAGGGTTTCTTCACCCCGGGAAGTTAATTAAATACCATTTGGAGGCATTTAATGTTCGAGCAAAAACGGCTGATTTTCGACAAAAGAGATAACACCCCCCCATTACGTCATGCTTCAGAAATGTGGAAAATGGTCCGTTTTCAAATGTTTTATTTTTGAACGTCAGTTCACATTTGTAGGTGGATCATCAGTGTTAGAGCTAAAATTAGCATGTTTAAAGTGATTTTCATGCTTCCAGGGGCTCGGGAAGTTAATTAAATACCATTTGGAGGCATTTAATGTTCGAGCAAAAAGGGCTGATTTTCGACAAAAGAGGTAACACCCCCCCATTACGTCATGCTTCAGAAATGTGGAAAATGGTCCGTTTTCAAATGTTTTATTTTTGAACGTCAGTTCACATTTGTAGGTGGATCATCAGTGTTAGAGCTAAAATTAGCATGTTTAAAGTGATTTTCATGCTTCCAGGGGCTCGGGAAGTTAATTAAATACCATTTGGAGGCATTTAATGTTCGAGCAAAAACGGCTGATTTTCGACAAAAGAGATAACACCCCCCCATTACGTCATGCTTCAGAAATCTGGAAAATGGTCCGTTTTCAAATGTTTTATTTTTGAACGTCAGTTCACATTTGTAGGTGGATCATCAGTGTTAGAGCTAAAATTAGCATGTTTAAAGTGATTTTCATGCTTCCAGGGGCCCAAAACACAAGATTTATGGAATGGTTAAAAGTGCATGAAAATGGCCAATTTACTCACTCTGAGTTCTCAAAAAGGGTTTCTTCACCCCGGGAAGTTAATTAAATACCATTTGGAGGCATTTAATGTTCGAGCAAAAACGGCTGATTTTCGACAAAAGAGATAACACCCCCCCATTACGTCATGCTTCAGAAATGTGGAAAATGGTCAGTTTTCAAATGTTTTATTTTTGAACGTCAGTTCACATTTGTAGGTGGATCATCAGTGTTAGAGCTAAAATTAGCATGTTTAAAGTGATTTTCATGCTTCCAGGGGCTCGGGAAGTTAATTAAATACCATTTGGAGGCATTTAATGTTCGAGCAAAAACGGCTGATTTTCGACAAAAGAGATAACCCCCCCCCATTACGTCATACTTCAGAAATGTGGAAAATGGTCCGTTTTCAAATGTTTTATTTTTGAACGTCAGTTCACATTTGTAGGTGGATCATCAGTGTTAGAGCTAAAATTAGCATGTTTAAAGTGATTTTCATGCTTCCAGGGGCCCAAAACACAAGATTTATGGAATGGTTAAAAGTGCATGAAAACGGCCAATTTACTCACTCTGAGTTCTCAAAAAGGGTTTCTTCACCCCGGGAAGTGAAATAAATACCATTTGGAGGCATTTAATGTTCGAGCAAAAACGGCTGATTTTCGACAAAAGAGATAACACCCCCCCATTACGTCATGCTTCAGAAATGTGGAAAATGGTCCGTTTTCAAATGTTTTATTTTTGAACGTCAGTTCACATTTGTAGGTGGATCATCAGTGTTAGAGCTAAAATTAGCATGTTTAAAGTGATTTTCATGCTTCCAGGGGCTCGGGAAGTTAATTAAATACCATTTGGAGGCATTTAATGTTCGAGCAAAAACAGCTGATTTTCGACAAAAGAGATAACACCCCCCGTCATGCTTCAGAAATGTGGAAAATGGTCCGTTTTCAAATGTTTTATTTTTGAACGTCAGTTCACATTTGTAGGTGGATCATCAGTGTTAGAGCTAAAATTAGCATGTTTAAAGTGATTTTCATGCTTCCAGGGGCTCGGGAAGTTAATTAAATACCATTTGGAGGCATTTAATGTTCGAGCAAAAACGGCTGATTTTCGACAAAAGAGATAACACCCCCCCATTACGTCATGCTTCAGAAATGTGGAAAATGGTCCGTTTTCAAATGTTTTATTTTTGAACGTCAGTTCACATTTGTAGGTGGATCATCAGTGTTAGAGCTAAAATTAGCATGTTTAAAGTGATTTTCATGCTTCCAGGGGCTCGGGAAGTTAATTAAATACCATTTGGAGGCATTTAATGTTCGAGCAAAAACGGCTGATTTTCGACAAAAGAGATAACACCCCCCCATTACGTCATGCTTCAGAAATGTGGAAAATGGTCCGTTTTCAAATGTTTTATTTTTGAACGTCAGTTCACATTTGTAGGTGGATCATCAGAGTTAGAGCTAAAATTAGCATGTTTAAAGTGATTTTCATGCTTCCAGGGGCCCAAAACACAAGATTTATGGAATGGTTAAAAGTGCATGAAAATGGCCAATTTACTCACTCTGAGTTCTCAAAAAGGGTTTCTTCACCCCGGGAAGTTAATTAAATACCATTTGGAGGCATTTAATGTTCGAGCAAAAACGGCTGATTTTCGACAAAAGAGATAACACCCCCCCATTACGTCATGCTTCAGAAATGTGGAAAATGGTCCGTTTTCAAATGTTTCATTTTTGAACGTCAGTTCACATTTGTAGGTGGATCATCAGTATTAGAGCTAAAATTAGCATGTTTAAAGTGATTTTCATGCTTCCAGGGGCTCGGGAAGTTAATTAAATACCATTTGGAGGCATTTAATGTTCGAGCAAAAACGGCTGATTTTCGACAAAAGAGATAACACCCCCCCATTACGTCATGCTTCAGAAATGTGGAAAATGGTCCGTTTTCAAATGTTTTATTTTTGAACGTCAGTTCACATTTGTAGGTGGATCATCAGTGTAAGAGCTAAAATTAGCATGTTTAAAGTGATTTTCATGCTTCCAGGGGCCCAAAACACAAGATTTATGGAATGGTTAAAAGTGCATGAAAATGGCCAATTTACTCACTCTGAGTTCTCAAAAAGGGTTTCTTCACCCCGGGAAGTTAATTAAATACCATTTGGAGGCATTTAATGTTCGAGCAAAAACGGCTGATTTTCGACAAAAGAGATAACACCCCCCCATTACGTCATGCTTCAGAAATGTGGAAAATGGTCCGTTTTCAAATGTTTTATTTTTGAACGTCAGTTCACATTTGTAGGTGGATCATCAGTGTTAGAGCTAAAATTAGCATGTTTAAAGTGATTTTCATGCTTCCAGGGGCCCAAAACACAAGATTCATGGAATGGTTAAAAGTGTATGAAAATGGCCAATTTACTCACTCTGAGTTCTCAAAAAGGGTTTCTTCACCCCGGGAAGTTAATTAAATACCATTTGGAGGCATTTAATGTTCGAGCAAAAACGGCTGATTTTCGACAAAAGAGATAACACCCCCCCATTACGTCATGCTTCCGAAATGTGGAAAATGGTCCGTTTTCAAATGTTTTATTTTTGAACGTCAGTTCACATTTGTAGGTGGATCATCAGTGTTAGAGCTAAAATTAGCATGTTCAAAGTGATTTTCATGCTTCCAGGGGCTCGGGAAGTTAATTAAATACCATTTGGAGGCATTTAATGTTCGAGCAAAAACGGCTGATTTTCGACAAAAGAGATAACACCCCCCCATTACGTCATGCTTCAGAAATGTGGAAAATGGTCCGTTTTCAAATGTTTTATTTTTGAACGTCAGTTCACATTTGTAGGTGGATCATCAGTGTTAGAGCTAAAATTAGCATGTTTAAAGTGATTTTCATGCTTCCAGGGGCTCGGGAAGTTAATTAAATACCATTTGGAGGCATTTAATGTCCGAGCAAAAACGGCTGATTTTCGACAAAAGAGATAACACCCCCCCATTACGTCATGCTTCAGAAATGTGGAAAATGGTCCGTTTTCAAATGTTTTATTTTTGAAGGTCAGTTCACATTTGTAGGTGGATCATCAGTGTTAGAGCTAAAATTAGCATGTTTAAAGTGATTTTCATGCTTCCAGGGGCTCGGGAAGTGAAATAAATACCATTTGGAGGCATTTAATGTTCGAGCAAAAACGGCTGATTTTCGACAAAAGAGATAACACCCCCCCATTACGTCATGCTTCAGAAATGTGGAAAATTGTCCGTTTTCAAATGTTTTATTTTTGAACGTCAGTTCACATTTGTAGGTGGATCATCAGTGTTAGAGCTAAAATTAGCATGTTTAAAGTGATTTTCATGCTTCCAGGGGCTCGGGAAGTTAATTAAATACCATTTGGAGGCATTTAATGTTCGAGCAAAAACGGCTGATTTTCGACAAAAGAGATAACACCCCCCCCATTACGTCATGCTTCAGAAATGTGGAAAATGGTCCGTTTTCAAATGTTTTATTTTTGAACGTCAGTTCACATTTGTAGGTGGATCATCAGTGTTAGAGCTAAAATTAGCATGTTTAAAGTGATTTTCATGCTTCCAGGGGCCCAAAACACAAGATTTATGGAATGGTTAAAAGTGTATGAAAATGGCCAATTTACTCACTCTGAGTTCTCAAAAAGGGTTTCTTCACCCCGGGAAGTTAATTAAATACCATTTGGAGGCATTTAATGTTCGAGCAAAAACGGCTGATTTTCGACAAAAGAGATAACACCCCCCCATTACGTCATGCTTCCGAAATGTGGAAAATGGTCCGTTTTCAAATGTTTTATTTTTGAACGTCAGTTCACATTTGTAGGTGGATCATCAGTGTTAGAGCTAAAATTAGCATGTTCAAAGTGATTTTCATGCTTCCAGGGGCTCGGGAAGTTAATTAAATACCATTTGGAGGCATTTAATGTTCGAGCAAAAACGGCTGATTTTCGACAAAAGAGATAACACCCCCCCATTACGTCATGCTTCAGAAATGTGGAAAATGGTCCGTTTTCAAATGTTTTATTTTTGAACGTCAGTTCACATTTGTAGGTGGATCATCAGTGTTAGAGCTAAAATTAGCATGTTTAAAGTGATTTTCATGCTTCCAGGGGCTCGGGAAGTTAATTAAATACCATTTGGAGGCATTTAATGTCCGAGCAAAAACGGCTGATTTTCGACAAAAGAGATAACACCCCCCCATTACGTCATGCTTCAGAAATGTGGAAAATGGTCCGTTTTCAAATGTTTTATTTTTGAAGGTCAGTTCACATTTGTAGGTGGATCATCAGTGTTAGAGCTAAAATTAGCATGTTTAAAGTGATTTTCATGCTTCCAGGGGCTCGGGAAGTGAAATAAATACCATTTGGAGGCATTTAATGTTCGAGCAAAAACGGCTGATTTTCGACAAAAGAGATAACACCCCCCCATTACGTCATGCTTCAGAAATGTGGAAAATTGTCCGTTTTCAAATGTTTTATTTTTGAACGTCAGTTCACATTTGTAGGTGGATCATCAGTGTTAGAGCTAAAATTAGCATGTTTAAAGTGATTTTCATGCTTCCAGGGGCTCGGGAAGTTAATTAAATACCATTTGGAGGCATTTAATGTTCGAGCAAAAACGGCTGATTTTCGACAAAAGAGATAACACCCCCCCCATTACGTCATGCTTCAGAAATGTGGAAAATGGTCCGTTTTCAAATGTTTTATTTTTGAACGTCAGTTCACATTTGTAGGTGGATCATCAGTGTTAGAGCTAAAATTAGCATGTTTAAAGTGATTTTCATGCTTCCAGGGGCTCAGGAAGTTAATTAAATACCATTTGGAGGCATTTAATGTTCGAGCAAAAACGGCTGATTTTCGACAAAAGAGATAACACCCCCCCATTACGTCATGCTTCAGAAATGTGGAAAATGGTCCGTTTTCAAATGTTTTATTTTTGAACGTCAGTTCACATTTGTAGGTGGATCATCATTGTTAGAGCTAAAATTAGCATGTTTAAAGTGATTTTCATGCTTCCAGGGGCTCGGGAAGTGAAATAAATACCATTTGGAGGCATTTAATGTTCGAGCAAAAACGGCTGATTTTCGACAAAAGAGATAACACCCCCCCATTACGTCATGCTTCAGAAATGTGGAAAATGGTCCGTTTTCAAATGTTTTATTTTTGAACGTCAGTTCACATTTGTAGGTGGATCATCAGTGTTAGAGCTAAAATTAGCATGTTTAAAGTGATTTTCATGCTTCCAGGGGCCCAAAACACAAGATTTATGGAATGGTTAAAAGTGCATGAAAATGGCCAATTTACTCACTCTGAGTTCTCAAAAAGGGTTTCTTCACCCCGGGAAGTTAATTAAATACCATTTGGAGGCATTTAATGTTCGAGCAAAAACGGCTGATTTTCGACAAAAGAGATAACACCCCCCCATTACGTCATGCTTCAGAAATGTGGAAAATGGTCCGTTTTCAAATGTTTTATTTTTGAACGTCAGTTCACATTTGTAGGTGGATCATCAGTGTTAGAGCTAAAATTAGCATGTTTAAAGTGATTTTCATGCTTCCAGGGGCTCGGGAAGTTAATTAAATACCATTTGGAGGCATTTAATGTCCGAGCAAAAACGGCTGATTTTCGACAAAAGAGATAACACCCCCCCATTACGTCATGCTTCAGAAATGTGGAAAATGGTCCGTTTTCAAATGTTTTATTTTTGAAGGTCAGTTCACATTTGTAGGTGGATCATCAGTGTTAGAGCTAAAATTAGCATGTTTAAAGTGATTTTCATGCTTCCAGGGGCTCGGGAAGTGAAATAAATACCATTTGGAGGCATTTAATGTTCGAGCAAAAACGGCTGATTTTCGACAAAAGAGATAACACCCCCCCATTACGTCATGCTTCAGAAATGTGGAAAATTGTCCGTTTTCAAATGTTTTATTTTTGAACGTCAGTTCACATTTGTAGGTGGATCATCAGTGTTAGAGCTAAAATTAGCATGTTTAAAGTGATTTTCATGCTTCCAGGGGCTCGGGAAGTTAATTAAATACCATTTGGAGGCATTTAATGTTCGAGCAAAAACGGCTGATTTTCGACAAAAGAGATAACACCCCCCCCATTACGTCATGCTTCAGAAATGTGGAAAATGGTCCGTTTTCAAATGTTTTATTTTTGAACGTCAGTTCACATTTGTAGGTGGATCATCAGTGTTAGAGCTAAAATTAGCATGTTTAAAGTGATTTTCATGCTTCCAGGGGCTCAGGAAGTTAATTAAATACCATTTGGAGGCATTTAATGTTCGAGCAAAAACGGCTGATTTTCGACAAAAGAGATAACACCCCCCCATTACGTCATGCTTCAGAAATGTGGAAAATGGTCCGTTTTCAAATGTTTTATTTTTGAACGTCAGTTCACATTTGTAGGTGGATCATCAGTGTTAGAGCTAAAATTAGCATGTTTAAAGTGATTTTCATGCTTCCAGGGGCTCGGGAAGTGAAATAAATACCATTTGGAGGCATTTAATGTTCGAGCAAAAACGGCTGATTTTCGACAAAAGAGATAACACCCCCCCATTACGTCATGCTTCAGAAATGTGGAAAATGGTCCGTTTTCAAATGTTTTATTTTTGAACGTCAGTTCACATTTGTAGGTGGATCATCAGTGTTAGAGCTAAAATTAGCATGTTTAAAGTGATTTTCATGCTTCCAGGGGCCCAAAACACAAGATTTATGGAATGGTTAAAAGTGCATGAAAATGGCCAATTTACTCACTCTGAGTTCTCAAAAAGGGTTTCTTCACCCCGGGAAGTTAATTAAATACCATTTGGAGGCATTTAATGTTCGAGCAAAAACGGCTGATTTTCGACAAAAGAGATAACACCCCCCCATTACGTCATGCTTCAGAAATGTGGAAAATGGTTCGTTTTCAAATGTTTTATTTTTGAACGTCAGTTCACATTTGTAGGTGGATCATCAGTGTTAGAGCTAAAATTAGCATGTTTAAAGTGATTTTCATGCTTCCAGGGGCTCGGGAAGTTAATTAAATACCATTTGGAGGCATTTAATGTTCGAGCAAAAACGGCTGATTTTCGACAAAAGAGATAACACCCCCCCATTACGTCATGCTTCAGAAATGTGGAAAATGGTCCGTTTTCAAATGTTTTATTTTTGAACGTCAGTTCACATTTGTAGGTGGATCATCAGTGTTAGAGCTAAAATTAGCATGTTTAAAGTGATTTTCATGCTTCCAGGGGCTCGGGAAGTTAATTAAATACCATTTGGAGGCATTTAATGTTCGAGCAAAAACGGCTGATTTTCGACAAAAGAGATAACACCCCCCCATTACGTCATGCTTCAGAAATGTGGAAAATGGTCCGTTTTCAAATGTTTTATTTTTGAACGTCAGTTCACATTTGTAGGTGGATCATCAGTGTTAGAGCTAAAATTAGCATGTTTAAAGTGATTTTCATGCTTCCAGGGGCTCGGGAAGTTAATTAAATACCATTTGGAGGCATTTAATGTTCGAGCAAAAACGGCTGATTTTCGACAAAAGAGATAACACCCCCCCATTACGTCATGCTTCAGAAATGTGGAAAATGGTCCGTTTTCAAATGTTTTATTTTTGAACGTCAGTTCACATTTGTAGGTGGATCATCAGTGTTAGAGCTAAAATTAGCATGTTTAAAGTGATTTTCATGCTTCCAGGGGCCCAAAACACAAGATTTATGGAATGGTTAAAAGTGTATGAAAATGGCCAATTTACTCACTCTGAGTTCTCAAAAAGGGTTTCTTCACCCCGGGAAGTTAATTAAATACCATTTGGAGGCATTTAATGTTCGAGCAAAAACGGCTGATTTTCGACAAAAGAGATAACACCCCCCCATTACGTCATGCTTCAGAAATGTGGAAAATGGTCCGTTTTCAAATGTTTTATTTTTGAACGTCAGTTCACATTTGTAGGTGGATCATCAGTGTTAGAGCTAAAATTAGCATGTTTAAAGTGATTTTCATGCTTCCAGGGGCTCGGGAAGTTAATTAAATACCATTTGGAGGCATTTAATGTTCGAGCAAAAAGGGCTGATTTTCGACAAAAGAGGTAACACCCCCCCATTACGTCATGCTTCAGAAATGTGGAAAATGGTCCGTTTTCAAATGTTTTATTTTTGAACGTCAGTTCACATTTGTAGGTGGATCATCAGTGTTAGAGCTAAAATTAGCATGTTTAAAGTGATTTTCATGCTTCCAGGGGCTCGGGAAGTTAATTAAATACCATTTGGAGGCATTTAATGTTCGAGCAAAAACGGCTGATTTTCGACAAAAGAGATAACACCCCCCCATTACGTCATGCTTCAGAAATCTGGAAAATGGTCCGTTTTCAAATGTTTTATTTTTGAACGTCAGTTCACATTTGTAGGTGGATCATCAGTGTTAGAGCTAAAATTAGCATGTTTAAAGTGATTTTCATGCTTCCAGGGGCCCAAAACACAAGATTTATGGAATGGTTAAAAGTGCATGAAAATGGCCAATTTACTCACTCTGAGTTCTCAAAAAGGGTTTCTTCACCCCGGGAAGTTAATTAAATACCATTTGGAGGCATTTAATGTTCGAGCAAAAACGGCTGATTTTCGACAAAAGAGATAACACCCCCCCATTACGTCATGCTTCAGAAATGTGGAAATGGTCAGTTTTCAAATGTTTTATTTTTGAACGTCAGTTCACATTTGTAGGTGGATCATCAGTGTTAGAGCTAAAATTAGCATGTTTAAAGTGATTTTCATGCTTCCAGGGGCTCGGGAAGTTAATTAAATACCATTTGGAGGCATTTAATGTTCGAGCAAAAACGGCTGATTTTCGACAAAAGAGATAACCCCCCCCCATTACGTCATACTTCAGAAATGTGGAAAATGGTCCGTTTTCAAATGTTTTATTTTTGAACGTCAGTTCACATTTGTAGGTGGATCATCAGTGTTAGAGCTAAAATTAGCATGTTTAAAGTGATTTTCATGCTTCCAGGGGCCCAAAACACAAGATTTATGGAATGGTTAAAAGTGCATGAAAACGGCCAATTTACTCACTCTGAGTTCTCAAAAAGGGTTTCTTCACCCCGGGAAGTGAAATAAATACCATTTGGAGGCATTTAATGTTCGAGCAAAAACGGCTGATTTTCGACAAAAGAGATAACACCCCCCCATTACGTCATGCTTCAGAAATGTGGAAAATGGTCCGTTTTCAAATGTTTTATTTTTGAACGTCAGTTCACATTTGTAGGTGGATCATCAGTGTTAGAGCTAAAATTAGCATGTTTAAAGTGATTTTCATGCTTCCAGGGGCTCGGGAAGTTAATTAAATACCATTTGGAGGCATTTAATGTTCGAGCAAAAACAGCTGATTTTCGACAAAAGAGATAACACCCCCCGTCATGCTTCAGAAATGTGGAAAATGGTCCGTTTTCAAATGTTTTATTTTTGAACGTCAGTTCACATTTGTAGGTGGATCATCAGTTGTTAGAGCTAAAATTAGCATGTTTAAAGTGATTTTCATGCTTCCAGGGGCTCGGGAAGTTAATTAAATACCATTTGGAGGCATTTAATGTTCGAGCAAAAACGGCTGATTTTCGACAAAAGAGATAACACCCCCCCATTACGTCATGCTTCAGAAATGTGGAAAATGGTCCGTTTTCAAATGTTTTATTTTTGAACGTCAGTTCACATTTGTAGGTGGATCATCAGTGTTAGAGCTAAAATTAGCATGTTTAAAGTGATTTTCATGCTTCCAGGGGCTCGGGAAGTTAATTAAATACCATTTGGAGGCATTTAATGTTCGAGCAAAAACGGCTGATTTTCGACAAAAGAGATAACACCCCCCCATTACGTCATGCTTCAGAAATGTGGAAAATGGTCCGTTTTCAAATGTTTTATTTTTGAACGTCAGTTCACATTTGTAGGTGGATCATCAGAGTTAGAGCTAAAATTAGCATGTTTAACGTGATTTTCATGCTTCCAGGGGCCCAAAACACAAGATTTATGGAATGGTTAAAAGTGCATGAAAATGGCCAATTTACTCACTCTGAGTTCTCAAAAAGGGTTTCTTCACCCCGGGAAGTTAATTAAATACCATTTGGAGGCATTTAATGTTCGAGCAAAAACGGCTGATTTTCGACAAAAGAGATAACACCGCCCCATTACGTCATGCTTCAGAAATGTGGAAAATGGTCCGTTTTCAAATGTTTCATTTTTGAACGTCAGTTCACATTTGTAGGTGGATCATCAGTATTAGAGCTAAAATTAGCATGTTTAAAGTGATTTTCATGCTTCCAGGGGCTCGGGAAGTTAATTAAATACCATTTGGAGGCATTTAATGTTCGAGCAAAAACGGCTGATTTTCGACAAAAGAGATAACACCCCCCCATTACGTCATGCTTCAGAAATGTGGAAAATGGTCCGTTTTCAAATGTTTTATTTTTGAACGTCAGTTCACATTTGTAGGTGGATCATCAGTGTAAGAGCTAAAATTAGCATGTTTAAAGTGATTTTCATGCTTCCAGGGGCCCAAAACACAAGATTTATGGAATGGTTAAAAGTGCATGAAAATGGCCAATTTACTCACTCTGAGTTCTCAAAAAGGGTTTCTTCACCCCGGGAAGTTAATTAAATACCATTTGGAGGCATTTAATGTTCGAGCAAAAACGGCTGATTTTCGACAAAAGAGATAACACCCCCCCATTACGTCATGCTTCAGAAATGTGGAAAATGGTCCGTTTTCAAATGTTTTATTTTTGAACGTCAGTTCACATTTGTAGGTGGATCATCAGTGTTAGAGCTAAAATTAGCATGTTTAAAGTGATTTTCATGCTTCCAGGGGCCCAAAACACAAGATTTATGGAATGGTTAAAGTGTATGAAAATGGCCAATTTACTCACTCTGAGTTCTCAAAAAGGGTTTCTTCACCCCGGGAAGTTAATTAAATACCATTTGGAGGCATTTAATGTTCGAGCAAAAACGGCTGATTTTCGACAAAAGAGATAACACCCCCCCATTACGTCATGCTTCCGAAATGTGGAAAATGGTCCGTTTTCAAATGTTTTATTTTTGAACGTCAGTTCACATTTGTAGGTGGATCATCAGTGTTAGAGCTAAAATTAGCATGTTCAAAGTGATTTTCATGCTTCCAGGGGCTCGGGAAGTTAATTAAATACCATTTGGAGGCATTTAATGTTCGAGCAAAAACGGCTGATTTTCGACAAAAGAGATAACACCCCCCCATTACGTCATGCTTCAGAAATGTGGAAAATGGTCCGTTTTCAAATGTTTTATTTTTGAACGTCAGTTCACATTTGTAGGTGGATCATCAGTGTTAGAGCTAAAATTAGCATGTTTAAAGTGATTTTCATGCTTCCAGGGGCTCGGGAAGTTAATTAAATACCATTTGGAGGCATTTAATGTCCGAGCAAAAACGGCTGATTTTCGACAAAAGAGATAACACCCCCCATTACGTCATGCTTCAGAAATGTGGAAAATGGTCCGTTTTCAAATGTTTTATTTTTGAAGGTCAGTTCACATTTGTAGGTGGATCATCAGTGTTAGAGCTAAAATTAGCATGTTTAAAGTGATTTTCATGCTTCCAGGGGCTCGGGAAGTGAAATAAATACCATTTGGAGGCATTTAATGTTCGAGCAAAAACGGCTGATTTTCGACAAAAGAGATAACACCCCCCCATTACGTCATGCTTCAGAAATGTGGAAAATTGTCCGTTTTCAAATGTTTTATTTTTGAACGTCAGTTCACATTTGTAGGTGGATCATCAGTGTTAGAGCTAAAATTAGCATGTTTAAAGTGATTTTCATGCTTCCAGGGGCTCGGGAAGTTAATTAAATACCATTTGGAGGCATTTAATGTTCGAGCAAAAACGGCTGATTTTCGACAAAAGAGATAACACCCCCCCCATTACGTCATGCTTCAGAAATGTGGAAAATGGTCCGTTTTCAAATGTTTTATTTTTGAACGTCAGTTCACATTTGTAGGTGGATCATCAGTGTTAGAGCTAAAATTAGCATGTTTAAAGTGATTTTCATGCTTCCAGGGGCTCAGGAAGTTAATTAAATACCATTAGGAGGCATTTAATGTTCGAGCAAAAACGGCTGATTTTCGACAAAAGAGATAACACCCCCCCATTACGTCATGCTTCAGAAATGTGGAAAATGGTCCGTTTTCAAATGTTTTATTTTTGAACGTCAGTTCACATTTGTAGGTGGATCATCAGTGTTAGAGCTAAAATTAGCATGTTTAAAGTGATTTTCATGCTTCCAGGGGCTCGGGAAGTGAAATAAATACCATTTGGAGGCATTTAATGTTCGAGCAAAAACGGCTGATTTTCGACAAAAGAGATAACACCCCCCCATTACGTCATGCTTCAGAAATGTGGAAAATGGTCCGTTTTCAAATGTTTTATTTTTGAACGTCAGTTCACATTTGTAGGTGGATCATCAGTGTTAGAGCTAAAATTAGCATGTTTAAAGTGATTTTCATGCTTCCAGGGGCCCAAAACACAAGATTTATGGAATGGTTAAAAGTGCATGAAAATGGCCAATTTACTCACTCTGAGTTCTCACAAAGGGTTTCTTCACCCCGGGAAGTTAATTAAATACCATTTGGAGGCATTTAATGTTCGAGCAAAAACGGCTGATTTTCGACAAAAGAGATAACACCCCCCCATTACGTCATGCTTCAGAAATCTGGAAAATGGTCCGTTTTCAAATGTTTTATTTTTGAACGTCAGTTCACATTTGTAGGTGGATCATCAGTGTTAGAGCTAAAATTAGCATGTTTAAAGTGATTTTCATGCTTCCAGGGGCCCAAAACACAAGATTTATGGAATGGTTAAAAGTGCATGAAAATGGCCAATTTACTCACTCTGAGTTCTCAAAAAGGGTTTCTTCACCCCGGGAAGTTAATTAAATACCATTTGGAGGCATTTAATGTTCGAGCAAAAACGGCTGATTTTCGACAAAAGAGATAACACCCCCCCATTACGTCATGCTTCAGAAATGTGGAAAATGGTCAGTTTTCAAATGTTTTATTTTTGAACGTCAGTTCACATTTGTAGGTGGATCATCAGTGTTAGAGCTAAAATTAGCATGTTTAAAGTGATTTTCATGCTTCCAGGGGCTCGGGAAGTTAATTAAATACCATTTGGAGGCATTTAATGTTCGAGCAAAAACGGCTGATTTTCGACAAAAGAGATAACCCCCCCCCCATTACGTCATACTTCAGAAATGTGGAAAATGGTCCGTTTTCAAATGTTTTATTTTTGAACGTCAGTTCACATTTGTAGGTGGATCATCAGTGTTAGAGCTAAAATTAGCATGTTTAAAGTGATTTTCATGCTTCCAGGGGCCCAAAACACAAGATTTATGGAATGGTTAAAAGTGCATGAAAACGGCCAATTTACTCACTCTGAGTTCTCAAAAAGGGTTTCTTCACCCCGGGAAGTGAAATAAATACCATTTGGAGGCATTTAATGTTCGAGCAAAAACGGCTGATTTTCGACAAAAGAGATAACACCCCCCCATTACGTCATGCTTCAGAAATGTGGAAAATGGTCCGTTTTCAAATGTTTTATTTTTGAACGTCAGTTCACATTTGTAGGTGGATCATCAGTGTTAGAGCTAAAATTAGCATGTTTAAAGTGATTTTCATGCTTCCAGGGGCTCGGGAAGTTAATTAAATACCATTTGGAGGCATTTAATGTTCGAGCAAAAACAGCTGATTTTCGACAAAAGAGATAACACCCCCCGTCATGCTTCAGAAATGTGGAAAATGGTCCGTTTTCAAATGTTTTATTTTTGAACGTCAGTTCACATTTGTAGGTGGATCATCAGTTGTTAGAGCTAAAATTAGCATGTTTAAAGTGATTTTCATGCTTCCAGGGGCTCGGGAAGTTAATTAAATACCATTTGGAGGCATTTAATGTTCGAGCAAAAACGGCTGATTTTCGACAAAAGAGATAACACCCCCCCATTACGTCATGCTTCAGAAATGTGGAAAATGGTCCGTTTTCAAATGTTTTATTTTTGAACGTCAGTTCACATTTGTAGGTGGATCATCAGTGTTAGAGCTAAAATTAGCATGTTTAAAGTGATTTTCATGCTTCCAGGGGCTCGGGAAGTTAATTAAATACCATTTGGAGGCATTTAATGTTCGAGCAAAAACGGCTGATTTTCGACAAAAGAGATAACACCCCCCCATTACGTCATGCTTCAGAAATGTGGAAAATGGTCCGTTTTCAAATGTTTTATTTTTGAACGTCAGTTCACATTTGTAGGTGGATCATCAGAGTTAGAGCTAAAATTAGCATGTTTAAAGTGATTTTCATGCTTCCAGGGGCCCAAAACACAAGATTTATGGAATGGTTAAAAGTGCATGAAAATGGCCAATTTACTCACTCTGAGTTCTCAAAAAGGGTTTCTTCACCCCGGGAAGTTAATTAAATACCATTTGGAGGCATTTAATGTTCGAGCAAAAACGGCTGATTTTCGACAAAAGAGATAACACCCCCCCATTACGTCATGCTTCAGAAATGTGGAAAATGGTCCGTTTTCAAATGTTTCATTTTTGAACGTCAGTTCACATTTGTAGGTGGATCATCAGTATTAGAGCTAAAATTAGCATGTTTAAAGTGATTTTCATGCTTCCAGGGGCTCGGGAAGTTAATTAAATACCATTTGGAGGCATTTAATGTTCGAGCAAAAACGGCTGATTTTCGACAAAAGAGATAACACCCCCCCATTACGTCATGCTTCAGAAATGTGGAAAATGGTCCGTTTTCAAATGTTTTATTTTTGAACGTCAGTTCACATTTGTAGGTGGATCATCAGTGTAAGAGCTAAAATTAGCATGTTTAAAGTGATTTTCATGCTTCCAGGGGCCCAAAACACAAGATTTATGGAATGGTTAAAAGTGCATGAAAATGGCCAATTTACTCACTCTGAGTTCTCAAAAAGGGTTTCTTCACCCCGGGAAGTTAATTAAATACCATTTGGAGGCATTTAATGTTCGAGCAAAAACGGCTGATTTTCGACAAAAGAGATAACACCCCCCCATTACGTCATGCTTCAGAAATGTGGAAAATGGTCCGTTTTCAAATGTTTTATTTTTGAACGTCAGTTCACATTTGTAGGTGGATCATCAGTGTTAGAGCTAAAATTAGCATGTTTAAAGTGATTTTCATGCTTCCAGGGGCCCAAAACACAAGATTTATGGAATGGTTAAAAGTGTATGAAAATGGCCAATTTACTCACTCTGAGTTCTCAAAAAGGGTTTCTTCACCCCGGGAAGTTAATTAAATACCATTTGGAGGCATTTAATGTTCGAGCAAAAACGGCTGATTTTCGACAAAAGAGATAACACCCCCCCATTACGTCATGCTTCCGAAATGTGGAAAATGGTCCGTTTTCAAATGTTTTATTTTTGAACGTCAGTTCACATTTGTAGGTGGATCATCAGTGTTAGAGCTAAAATTAGCATGTTCAAAGTGATTTTCATGCTTCCAGGGGCTCGGGAAGTTAATTAAATACCATTTGGAGGCATTTAATGTTCGAGCAAAAACGGCTGATTTTCGACAAAAGAGATAACACCCCCCCATTACGTCATGCTTCAGAAATGTGGAAAATGGTCCGTTTTCAAATGTTTTATTTTTGAACGTCAGTTCACATTTGTAGGTGGATCATCAGTGTTAGAGCTAAAATTAGCATGTTTAAAGTGATTTTCATGCTTCCAGGGGCTCGGGAAGTTAATTAAATACCATTTGGAGGCATTTAATGTCCGAGCAAAAACGGCTGATTTTCGACAAAAGAGATAACACCCCCCCATTACGTCATGCTTCAGAAATGTGGAAAATGGTCCGTTTTCAAATGTTTTATTTTTGAAGGTCAGTTCACATTTGTAGGTGGATCATCAGTGTTAGAGCTAAAATTAGCATGTTTAAAGTGATTTTCATGCTTCCAGGGGCTCGGGAAGTGAAATAAATACCATTTGGAGGCATTTAATGTTCGAGCAAAAACGGCTGATTTTCGACAAAAGAGATAACACCCCCCCATTACGTCATGCTTCAGAAATGTGGAAAATTGTCCGTTTTCAAATGTTTTATTTTTGAACGTCAGTTCACATTTGTAGGTGGATCATCAGTGTTAGAGCTAAAATTAGCATGTTTAAAGTGATTTCATGCTTCCAGGGGCTCGGGAAGTTAATTAAATACCATTTGGAGGCATTTAATGTTCGAGCAAAAACGGCTGATTTTCGACAAAAGAGATAACACCCCCCCCATTACGTCATGCTTCAGAAATGTGGAAAATGGTCCGTTTTCAAATGTTTTATTTTTGAACGTCAGTTCACATTTGTAGGTGGATCATCAGTGTTAGAGCTAAAATTAGCATGTTTAAAGTGATTTTCATGCTTCCAGGGGCTCAGGAAGTTAATTAAATACCATTTGGAGGCATTTAATGTTCGAGCAAAAACGGCTGATTTTCGACAAAAGAGATAACACCCCCCCATTACGTCATGCTTCAGAAATGTGGAAAATGGTCCGTTTTCAAATGTTTTATTTTTGAACGTCAGTTCACATTTGTAGGTGGATCATCAGTGTTAGAGCTAAAATTAGCATGTTTAAAGTGATTTTCATGCTTCCAGGGGCTCGGGAAGTGAAATAAATACCATTTGGAGGCATTTAATGTTCGAGCAAAAACGGCTGATTTTCGACAAAAGAGATAACACCCCCCCATTACGTCATGCTTCAGAAATGTGGAAAATGGTCCGTTTTCAAATGTTTTATTTTTGAACGTCAGTTCACATTTGTAGGTGGATCATCAGTGTTAGAGCTAAAATTAGCATGTTTAAAGTGATTTTCATGCTTCCAGGGGCCCAAAACACAAGATTTATGGAATGGTTAAAAGTGCATGAAAATGGCCAATTTACTCACTCTGAGTTCTCACAAAGGGTTTCTTCACCCCGGGAAGTTAATTAAATACCATTTGGAGGCATTTAATGTTCGAGCAAAAACGGCTGATTTTCGACAAAAGAGATAACACCCCCCCATTACGTCATGCTTCAGAAATGTGGAAAATGGTCCGTTTTCAAATGTTTTATTTTTGAACGTCAGTTCACATTTGTAGGTGGATCATCAGTGTTAGAGCTAAAATTAGCATGTTTAAAGTGATTTTCATGCTTCCAGGGGCTCGGGAAGTTAATTAAATACCATTTGGAGGCATTTAATGTTCGAGCAAAAACGGCTGATTTTCGACAAAAGAGATAACACCCCCCCATTACGTCATGCTTCAGAAATGTGGAAAATGGTCCGTTTTCAAATGTTTTATTTTTGAACGTCAGTTCACATTTGTAGGTGGATCATCAGTGTTAGAGCTAAAATTAGCATGTTTAAAGTGATTTTCATGCTTCCAGGGGCTCGGGAAGTGAAATAAATACCATTTGGAGGCATTTAATGTTCGAGCAAAAACGGCTGATTTTCGACAAAAGAGATAACACCCCCCCATTACGTCATGCTTCAGAAATCTGGAAAATGGTCCGTTTTCAAATGTTTTATTTTTGAACGTCAATTCACATTTGTAGGTGGATCATCAGTGTTAGAGCTAAAATTAGCATGTTTAAAGTGATTTTCATGCTTCCAGGGGCCCAAAACACAAGATTTATGGAATGGTTAAAAGTGCATGAAAATGGCCAATTTACTCACTCTGAGTTCTCAAAAAGGGTTTCTTCACCCCGGGAAGTTAATTAAATACCATTTGGAGGCATTTAATGTTCGAGCAAAAACGGCTGATTTTCGACAAAAGAGATAACACCCCCCCATTACGTCATGCTTCAGAAATGTGGAAAATGGTCCGTTTTCAAATGTTTTATTTTTGAACGTCAGTTCACATTTGTAGGTGGATCATCAGTGTTAGAGCTAAAATTAGCATGTTTAAAGTGATTTTCATGCTTCCAGGGGCTCGGGAAGTGAAATAAATACCATTTGGAGGTATTTAATGTTCGAGCAAAAACGGCTGATTTTCGACAAAAGAGATAACACCCCCCCATTACGTCATGCTTCAGAAATCTGGAAAATGGTCCGTTTTCAAATGTTTTATTTTTGAACGTCAGTTCACATTTGTAGGTGGATCATCAGTGTTAGAGCTAAAATTAGCATGTTTAAAGTGATTTTCATGCTTCCAGGGGCCCAAAACACAAGATTTATGGAATGGTTAAAAGTGCATGAAAATGGCCAATTTACTCACTCTGAGTTCTCAAAAAGGGTTTCTTCACCCCGGGAAGTTAATTAAATACCATTTGGAGGCATTTAATGTTCGAGCAAAAACGGCTGATTTTCGACAAAAGAGATAACACCCCCCCATTACGTCATGCTTCAGAAATGTGGAAAATGGTCAGTTTTCAAATGTTTTATTTTTGAACGTCAGTTCACATTTGTAGGTGGATCATCAGTGTTAGAGCTAAAATTAGCATGTTTAAAGTGATTTTCATGCTTCCAGGGGCTCGGGAAGTTAATTAAATACCATTTGGAGGCATTTAATGTTCGAACAAAAACGGATGATTTTCGACAAAAGAGATAACACCCCCCCATTACGTCATGCTTCAGAAATGTGGAAAATGGTCCGTTTTCAAATGTTTTATTTTTGAACGTCAGTTCACATTTGTAGGTGGATCATCAGTGTTAGAGCTAAAATTAGCATGTTTAAAGTGATTTTCATGCTTCCAGGGGCCCAAAACACAAGATTTATGGAATGGTTAAAAGTGCATGAAAATGGCCAATTTACTCACTCTGAGTTCTCAAAAAGGGTTTCTTCACCCCGGGAAGTGAAATAAATACCATTTGGAGGCATTTAATGTTCGAGCAAAAACGGCTGATTTTCGACAAAAGAGATAACACCCCCCCATTACGTCATGCTTCAGAAATGTGGAAAATGGTCCGTTTTCAAATGTTTTATTTTTGAACGTCAGTTCACATTTGTCGGTGGATCATCAGTGTTAGAGCTAAAATTAGCATGTTTAAAGTGATTTTCATGCTTCCAGGGGCTCGGGAAGTTAATTAAATACCATTTGGAGGCATTTAATGTTCGAGCAAAAACGGCTGATTTTCGACAAAAGAGATAACACCCCCCGTCATGCTTCAGAAATGTGGAAAATGGTCAGTTTTCAAATGTTTTATTTTTGAACGTCAGTTCACATTTGTAGGTGGATCATCAGTGTTAGAGCTAAAATTAGCATGTTTAAAGTGATTTTCATGCTTCCAGGGGCTCGGGAAGTTAATTAAATACCATTTGGAGGCATTTAATGTTCGAGCAAAAACGGCTGATTTTCGACAAAAGAGATAACACCCCCCCATTACGTCATGCTTCAGAAATGTGGAAAATGGTCCGTTTTCAAATGTTTTATTTTTGAACGTCAGTTCACATTTGTAGGTGGATCATCAGTGTTAGAGCTAAAATTAGCATGTTTAAAGTGATTTTCATGCTTCCAGGGGCTCGGGAAGTTAATTAAATACCATTTGGAGGCATTTAATGTTCGAGCAAAAACGGCTGATTTTCGACAAAAGAGATAACACCCCCCCATTACGTCATGCTTCAGAAATGTGGAAAATGGTCCGTTTTCAAATGTTTTATTTTTGAACGTCAGTTCACATTTGTAGGTGGATCATCAGTGTTAGAGCTAAAATTAGCATGTTTAAAGTGATTTTCATGCTTCCAGGGGCCCAAAACACAAGATTTATGGAATGGTTAAAAGTGCATGAAAATGGCCAATTTACTCACTCTGAGTTCTCAAAAAGGGTTTCTTCACCCCGGGAAGTTAATTAAATACCATTTGGAGGCATTTAATGTTCGAGCAAAAACGGCTGATTTTCGACAAAAGAGATAACACCCCCCCATTACGTCATGCTTCAGAAATGTTGAAAATGGTCCGTTTTCAAATGTTTTATTTTTGAACGTCAGTTCACATTTGTAGGTGGATCATCAGTGTTAGAGCTAAAATTAGCATGTTTAAAGTGATTTTCATGCTTCCAGGGGCTCGGGAAGTTAATTAAATACCATTTGGAGGCATTTAATGTTCGAGCAAAAACGGCTGATTTTCGACAAAAGAGATAACACCCCCCCATTACGTCATGCTTCAGAAATGTGGAAAATGGTCTGTTTTCAAATGTTTTATTTTTGAACGTCAGTTCACATTTGTAGGTGGATCATCAGTGTTAGAGCTAAAATTAGCATGTTTAAAGTGATTTTCATGCTTCCAGGGGCCCAAAACACAAGATTTATGGAATGGTTAAAAGTGCATGAAAATGGCCAATTTACTCACTCTGAGTTCTCAAAAAGGGTTTCTTCACCCCGGGAAGTTAATTAAATACCATTTGGAGGCATTTAATGTTCGAGCAAAAACGGCTGATTTTCGACAAAAGAGATAACACCCCCCCATTACGTCATGCTTCAGAAATGTGGAAAATGGTCCGTTTTCAAATGTTTTATTTTTGAACGTCAGTTCACATTTGTAGGTGGATCATCAGTGTTAGAGCTAAAATTAGCATGTTTAAAGTGATTTTCATGCTTCCAGGGGCCCAAAACACAAGATTTATGGAATGGTTAAAAGTGCATGAAAATGGCCAATTTACTCACTCTGAGTTCTCAAAAAGGGTTTCTTCACCCCGGGAAGTTAATTAAATACCATTTGGAGGCATTTAATGTTCGAGCAAAAACGGCTGATTTTCGACAAAAGAGATAACACCCCCCCATTACGTCATGCTTCAGAAATGTGGAAAATGGTCCGTTTTCAAATGTTTTATTTTTGAACGTCAGTTCACATTTGTAGGTGGATCATCAGTGTTAGAGCTAAAATTAGCATGTTTAAAGTGATTTTCATGCTTCCAGGGGCCCAAAACACAAGATTTATGGAATGGTTAAAAGTGCATGAAAATGGCCAATTTACTCACTCTGAGTTCTCAAAAAGGGTTTCTTCACCCCGGGAAGTTAATTAAATACCATTTGGAGGCATTTAATGTTCGAGCAAAAAGGGCTGATTTTCGACAAAAGAGATAACACCCCCCCATTACGTCATGCTTCAGAAATGTGGAAAATGGTCCGTTTTCAAATGTTTTATTTTTGAACATCAGTTCACATTTGTAGGTGGATCATCAGTGTTAGAGCTAAAATTAGCATGTTTAAAGTGATTTTCATGCTTCCAGGGGCTCGGGAAGTTAATTAAATACCATTTGGAGGCATTTAATGTTCGAGCAAAAACGGCTGATTTTCGACAAAAGAGATAACACCCCCCCATTACGTCATGCTTCAGAAATGTGGAAAATGGTCCGTTTTCAAATGTTTTATTTTTGAACGTCAGTTCACATTTGTAGGTGGATCATCAGTGTTAGAGCTAAAATTAGCATGTTTAAAGTGATTTTCATGCTTCCAGGGGCTCGGGAAGTTAATTAAATACCATTTGGAGGCATTTAATGTTCGAGCAAAAACGGCTGATTTTCAACAAAAGAGATAACACCCCCCCATTACGTCATGCTTCAGAAATGTGGAAAATGGTCCGTTTTCAAATGTTTTATTTTTGAACGTCAGTTCACATTTGTAGGTGGATCATCAGTGTTAGAGCTAAAATTAGCATGTTTAAAGTGATTTTCATGCTTCCAGGGGCTCGGGAAGTGAAATAAATACCATTTGGAGGCATTTAATGTTCGAGCAAAAACGGCTGATTTTCGACAAAAGAGATAACACCCCCCCATTACGTCATGCTTCAGAAATCTGGAAAATGGTCCGTTTTCAAATGTTTTATTTTTGAACGTCAGTTCACATTTGTAGGTGGATCATCAGTGTTAGAGCTAAAATTAGCATGTTTAAAGTGATTTTCATGCTTCCAGTGGCCCAAAACACAAGATTTATGGAATGGTTAAAAGTGCATGAAAATGGCCAATTTACTCACTCTGAGTTCTCAAAAAGTGTTTCTTCACCCCGGGAAGTTAATTAAATACCATTTGGAGGCATTTAATGTTCGAGCAAAAACGGCTGATTTTCGACAAAAGAGATAACACCCCCCATTACGTCATGCTTCAGAAATGTGGAAAATGGTCAGTTTTCAAATGTTTTATTTTTGAACGTCAGTTCACATTTGTAGGTGGATCATCAGTGTTAGAGCTAAAATTAGCATGTTTAAAGTGATTTTCATGCTTCCAGGGGCTCGGGAAGTTAATTAAATACCATTTGGAGGCATTTAATGTTCGAACAAAAACGGATGATTTTCGACAAAAGAGATAACACCCCCCCATTACGTCATGCTTCAGAAATGTGGAAAATGGTCCGTTTTCAAATGTTTTATTTTTGAACGTCAGTTCACATTTGTAGGTGGATCATCAGTGTTAGAGCTAAAATTAGCATGTTTAAAGTGATTTTCATGCTTCCAGGGGCCCAAAACACAAGATTTATGGAATGGTTAAAAGTGCATGAAAATGGCCAATTTACTCACTCTGAGTTCTCAAAAAGGGTTTCTTCACCCCGGGAAGTGAAATAAATACCATTTGGAGGCATTTAATGTTCGAGCAAAAACGGCTGATTTTCGACAAAAGAGATAACACCCCCCCATTACGTCATGCTTCAGAAATGTGGAAAATGGTCCGTTTTCAAATGTTTTATTTTTGAACGTCAGTTCACATTTGTAGGTGGATCATCAGTGTTAGAGCTAAAATTAGCATGTTTAAAGTGATTTTCATGCTTCCAGGGGCCCAAAACACAAGATTTATGGAATGGTTAAAAGTGCATGAAAATGGCCAATTTACTCACTCTGAGTTCTCAAAAAGGGTTTCTTCACCCCGGGAAGTTAATTAAATACCATTTGGAGGCATTTAATGTTCGAGCAAAAACGGCTGATTTTCGACAAAAGAGATAACACCCCCCCATTACGTCATGCTTCAGAAATGTGGAAAATGGTCCGTTTTCAAATGTTTTATTTTTGAACGTCAGTTCACATTTGTAGGTGGATCATCAGTGTTAGAGCTAAAATTAGCATGTTTAAAGTGATTTTCATGCTTCCAGGGGCCCAAAACACAAGATTTATGGAATGGTTAAAAGTGCATGAAAATGGCCAATTTACTCACTCTGAGTTCTCAAAAAGGGTTTCTTCACCCCGGGAAGTTAATTAAATACCATTTGGAGGCATTTAATGTTCGAGCAAAAACGGCTGATTTTCGACAAAAGAGATAACACCCCCCCATTACGTCATGCTTCAGAAATGTGGAAAATGGTCCGTTTTCAAATGTTTTATTTTTGAACGTCAGTTCACATTTGTAGGTGGATCATCAGTGTTAGAGCTAAAATTAGCATGTTTAAAGTGATTTTCATGCTTCCAGGGGCCCAAAACACAAGATTTATGGAATGGTTAAAAGTGCATGAAAATGGCCAATTTACTCACTCTGAGTTCTCAAAAAGGGTTTCTTCACCCCGGGAAGTTAATTAAATACCATTTGGAGGCATTTAATGTTCGAGCAAAAACGGCTGATTTTCGACAAAAGAGATAACACCCCCCCATTACGTCATGCTTCAGAAATGTGGAAAATGGTCCGTTTTCAAATGTTTTATTTTTGAACGTCAGTTCACATTTGTAGGTGGATCATCAGTGTTAGAGCTAAAATTAGCATGTTTAAAGTGATTTTCATGCTTCCAGGGGCCCAAAACACAAGATTTATGGAATGGTTAAAAGTGCATGAAAATGGCCAATTTACTCACTCTGAGTTCTCAAAAAGGGTTTCTTCACCCCGGGAAGTTAATTAAATACCATTTGGAGGCATTTAATGTTCGAGCAAAAACGGCTGATTTTCGACAAAAGAGATAACACCCCCCCATTACGTCATGCTTCAGAAATGTTGAAAATGGTCCGTTTTCAAATGTTTTATTTTTGAACGTCAGTTCACATTTGTAGGTGGATCATCAGTGTTAGAGCTAAAATTAGCATGTTTAAAGTGATTTTCATGCTTCCAGGGGCTCGGGAAGTTAATTAAATACCATTTGGAGGCATTTAATGTTCGAGCAAAAACGGCTGATTTTCGACAAAAGAGATAACACCCCCCCATTACGTCATGCTTCAGAAATGTGGAAAATGGTCCGTTTTCAAATGTTTTATTTTTGAACGTCAGTTCACATTTGTAGGTGGATCATCAGTGTTAGAGCTAAAATTAGCATGTTTAAAGTGATTTTCATGCTTCCAGGGGCCCAAAACACAAGATTTATGGAATGGTTAAAAGTGCATGAAAATGGCCAATTTACTCACTCTGAGTTCTCAAAAAGGGTTTCTTCACCCCGGGAAGTTAATAAAATACCATTTGGAGGCATTTAATGTTCGAGCAAAAACGGCTGATTTTCGACAAAAGAGATAACACCCCCCCATTACGTCATGCTTCAGAAATGTTGAAAATGGTCCGTTTTCAAATGTTTTATTTTTGAACGTCAGTTCACATTTGTAGGTGGATCATCAGTGTTAGAGCTAAAATTAGCATGTTTAAAGTGATTTTCATGCTTCCAGGGGCTCGGGAAGTTAATTAAATACCATTTGGAGGCATTTAATGTTCGAGCAAAAACGGCTGATTTTCGACAAAAGAGATAACCCCCCCCCATTACGTCATGCTTCAGAAATGTGGAAAATGGTCAGTTTTCAAATGTTTTATTTTTGAACGTCAGTTCACATTTGTAGGTGGATCATCAGTGTTAGAGCTAAAATTAGCATGTTTAAAGTGATTTTCATGCTTCCAGGGGCCCAAAACACAAGATTTATGGAATGGTTAAAAGTGCATGAAAACGGCCAATTTACTCACTCTGAGTTCTCAAAAAGGGTTTCTTCACCCCGGGAAGTGAAATAAATACCATTTGGAGGCATTTAATGTTCGAGCAAAAACGGCTGATTTTCGACAAAAGAGATAACACCCCCCCCATTACGTCATGCTTCAGAAATGTGGAAAATGGTCCGTTTTCAAATGTTTTATTTTTGAACGTCAGTTCACATTTGTAGGTGGATCATCAGTGTTAGAGCTAAAATTAGCATGTTTAAAGTGATTTTCATGCTTCCAGGGGCTCGGGAAGTTAATTAAATACCATTTGGAGGCATTTAATGTTCGAGCAAAAACGGCTGATTTTCGACAAAAGAGATAACACCCCCCCATTACGTCATGCTTCAGAAATGTGGAAAATGGTCCGTTTTCAAATGTTTTATTTTTGAACGTCAGTTCACATTTGTAGGTGGATCATCAGTGTTAGAGCTAAAATTAGCATGTTTAAAGTGATTTTCATGCTTCCAGGGGCTCGGGAAGTGAAATAAATACCATTTGGAGGCATTTAATGTTCGAGCAAAAACGGCTGATTTTCGACAAAAGAGATAACACCCCCCAATTACGTCATGCTTCAGAAATCTGGAAAATGGTCCGTTTTCAAATGTTTTATTTTTGAACGTCAATTCACATTTGTAGGTGGATCATCAGTGTTAGAGCTAAAATTAGCATGTTTAAAGTGATTTTCATGCTTCCAGGGGCCCAAAACACAAGATTTATGGAATGGTTAAAAGTGCATGAAAATGGCCAATTTACTCACTCTGAGTTCTCAAAAAGGGTTTCTTCACCCCGGGAAGTTAATTAAATACCATTTGGAGGCATTTAATGTTCGAGCAAAAACGGCTGATTTTCGACAAAAGAGATAACACCCCCCCATTACGTCATGCTTCAGAAATGTGGAAAATGGTCCGTTTTCAAATGTTTTATTTTTGAACGTCAGTTCACATTTGTAGGTGGATCATCAGTGTTAGAGCTAAAATTAGCATGTTTAAAGTGATTTTCATGCTTCCAGGGGCTCGGGAAGTGAAATAAATACCATTTGGAGGCATTTAATGTTCGAGCAAAAACGGCTGATTTTCGACAAAAGAGATAACACCCCCCCCATTACGTCATGCTTCAGAAATCTGGAAAATGGTCCGTTTTCAAATGTTTTATTTTTGAACGTCAGTTCACATTTGTAGGTGGATCATCAGTGTTAGAGCTAAAATTAGCATGTTTAAAGTGATTTTCATGCTTCCAGGGGCCCAAAACACAAGATTTATGGAATGGTTAAAAGTGCATGAAAATGGCCAATTTACTCACTCTGAGTTCTCAAAAAGGGTTTCTTCACCCCGGGAAGTTAATTAAATACCATTTGGAGGCATTTAATGTTCGAGCAAAAACGGCTGATTTTCGACAAAAGAGATAACACCCCCCCATTACGTCATGCTTCAGAAATGTGGAAAATGGTCAGTTTTCAAATGTTTTATTTTTGAACGTCAGTTCACATTTGTAGGTGGATCATCAGTGTTAGAGCTAAAATTAGCATGTTTAAAGTGATTTTCATGCTTCCAGGGGCTCGGGAAGTTAATTAAATACCATTTGGAGGCATTTAATGTTCGAACAAAAACGGCTGATTTTCGACAAAAGAGATAACACCCCCCCATTACGTCATGCTTCAGAAATGTGGAAAATGGTCCGTTTTCAAATGTTTTATTTTTGAACGTCAGTTCACATTTGTAGGTGGATCATCAGTGTTAGAGCTAAAATTAGCATGTTTAAAGTGATTTTCATGCTTCCAGGGGCCCAAAACACAAGATTTATGGAATGGTTAAAAGTGCATGAAAATGGCCAATTTACTCACTCTGAGTTCTCAAAAAGGGTTTCTTCACCCCGGGAAGTGAAATAAATACCATTTGGAGGCATTTAATGTTCGAGCAAAAACGGCTGATTTTCGACAAAAGAGATAACACCCCCCCATTACGTCATGCTTCAGAAATGTGGAAAATGGTCCGTTTTCAAATGTTTTATTTTTGAACGTCAGTTCACATTTGTAGGTGGATCATCAGTGTTAGAGCTAAAATTAGCATGTTTAAAGTGATTTTCATGCTTCCAGGGGCCCAAAACACAAGATTTATGGAATGGTTAAAAGTGCATGAAAATGGCCAATTTACTCACTCTGAGTTCTCAAAAAGGGTTTCTTCACCCCGGGAAGTTAATTAAATACCATTTGGAGGCATTTAATGTTCGAGCAAAAACGGCTGATTTTCGACAAAAGAGATAACACCCCCCCATTACGTCATGCTTCAGAAATGTGGAAAATGGTCCGTTTTCAAATGTTTTATTTTTGAACGTCAGTTCACATTTGTAGGTGGATCATCAGTGTTAGAGCTAAAATTAGCATGTTTAAAGTGATTTTCATGCTTCCAGGGGCCCAAAACACAAGATTTATGGAATGGTTAAAAGTGCATGAAAATGGCCAATTTACTCACTCTGAGTTCTCAAAAAGGGTTTCTTCACCCCGGGAAGTTAATTAAATACCATTTGGAGGCATTTAATGTTCGAGCAAAAACGGCTGATTTTCGACAAAAGAGATAACACCCCCCCATTACGTCATGCTTCAGAAATGTGGAAAATGGTCCGTTTTCAAATGTTTTATTTTTGAACATCAGTTCACATTTGTAGGTGGATCATCAGTGTTAGAGCTAAAATTAGCATGTTTAAAGTGATTTTCATGCTTCCAGGGGCTCGGGAAGTTAATTAAATACCATTTGGAGGCATTTAATGTTCGAGCAAAAACGGCTGATTTTCGACAAAAGAGATAACACCCCCCCATTACGTCATGCTTCAGAAATGTGGAAAATGGTCCGTTTTCAAATGTTTTATTTTTGAAAGTCAGTTCACATTTGTAGGTGGATCATCAGTGTTAGAGCTAAAATTAGCATGTTTAAAGTGATTTTCATGCTTCCAGGGGCTCGGGAAGTTAATTAAATACCATTTGGAGGCATTTAATGTTCGAGCAAAAACGGCTGATTTTCAACAAAAGAGATAACACCCCCCCATTACGTCATGCTTCAGAAATGTGGAAAATGGTCCGTTTTCAAATGTTTTATTTTTGAACGTCAGTTCACATTTGTAGGTGGATCATCAGTGTTAGAGCTAAAATTAGCATGTTTAAAGTGATTTTCATGCTTCCAGGGGCTCGGGAAGTGAAATAAATACCATTTGGAGGCATTTAATGTTCGAGCAAAAACGGCTGATTTTCGACAAAAGAGATAACACCCCCCCATTACGTCATGCTTCAGAAATCTGGAAAATGGTCCGTTTTCAAATGTTTTATTTTTGAACGTCAGTTCACATTTGTAGGTGGATCATCAGTGTTAGAGCTAAAATTAGCATGTTTAAAGTGATTTTCATGCTTCCAGTGGCCCAAAACACAAGATTTATGGAATGGTTAAAAGTGCATGAAAATGGCCAATTTACTCACTCTGAGTTCTCAAAAAGTGTTTCTTCACCCCGGGAAGTTAATTAAATACCATTTGGAGGCATTTAATGTTCGAGCAAAAACGGCTGATTTTCGACAAAAGAGATAACACCCCCCATTACGTCATGCTTCAGAAATGTGGAAAATGGTCAGTTTTCAAATGTTTTATTTTTGGACGTCAGTTCACATTTGTAGGTGGATCATCAGTGTTAGAGCTAAAATTAGCATGTTTAAAGTGATTTTCATGCTTCCAGGGGCTCGGGAAGTTAATTAAATACCATTTGGAGGCATTTAATGTTCGAACAAAAACGGATGATTTTCGACAAAAGAGATAACACCCCCCCATTACGTCATGCTTCAGAAATGTGGAAAATGGTCCGTTTTCAAATGTTTTATTTTTGAACGTCAGTTCACATTTGTAGGTGGATCATCAGTGTTAGAGCTAAAATTAGCATGTTTAAAGTGATTTTCATGCTTCCAGGGGCCCAAAACACAAGATTTATGGAATGGTTAAAAGTGCATGAAAATGGCCAATTTACTCACTCTGAGTTCTCAAAAAGGGTTTCTTCACCCCGGGAAGTGAAATAAATACCATTTGGAGGCATTTAATGTTCGAGCAAAAACGGCTGATTTTCGACAAAAGAGATAACACCCCCCCATTACGTCATGCTTCAGAAATGTGGAAAATGGTCCGTTTTCAAATGTTTTATTTTTGAACGTCAGTTCACATTTGTAGGTGGATCATCAGTGTTAGAGCTAAAATTAGCATGTTTAAAGTGATTTTCATGCTTCCAGGGGCCCAAAACACAAGATTTATAGAATGGTTAAAAGTGCATGAAAATGGCCAATTTACTCACTCTGAGTTCTCAAAAAGGGTTTCTTCACCCCGGGAAGTTAATTAAATACCATTTGGAGGCATTTAATGTTCGAGCAAAAACGGCTGATTTTCGACAAAAGAGATAACACCCCCCCATTACGTCATGCTTCAGAAATGTGGAAAATGGTCCGTTTTCAAATGTTTTATTTTTGAACGTCAGTTCACATTTGTAGGTGGATCATCAGTGTTAGAGCTAAAATTAGCATGTTTAAAGTGATTTTCATGCTTCCAGGGGCCCAAAACACAAGATTTATGGAATGGTTAAAAGTGCATGAAAATGGCCAATTTACTCACTCTGAGTTCTCAAAAAGGGTTTCTTCACCCCGGGAAGTTAATTAAATACCATTTGGAGGCATTTAATGTTCGAGCAAAAACGGCTGATTTTCGACAAAAGAGATAACACCCCCCCATTACGTCATGCTTCAGAAATGTGGAAAATGGTCCGTTTTCAAATGTTTTATTTTTGAACGTCAGTTCACATTTGTAGGTGGATCATCAGTGTTAGAGCTAAAATTAGCATGTTTAAAGTGATTTTCATGCTTCCAGGGGCCCAAAACATAAGATTTATGGAATGGTTAAAAGTGCATGAAAATGGCCAATTTACTCACTCTGAGTTCTCAAAAAGGGTTTCTTCACCCCGGGAAGTTAATTAAATACCATTTGGAGGCATTTAATGTTCGAGCAAAAACGGCTGATTTTCGACAAAAGAGATAACACCCCCCCATTACGTCATGCTTCAGAAATGTGGAAAATGGTCCGTTTTCAAATGTTTTATTTTTGAACGTCAGTTCACATTTGTAGGTGGATCATCAGTGTTAGAGCTAAAATTAGCATGTTTAAAGTGATTTTCATGCTTCCAGGGGCCCAAAACACAAGATTTATGGAATGGTTAAAAGTGCATGAAAATGGCCAATTTACTCACTCTGAGTTCTCAAAAAGGGTTTCTTCACCCCGGGAAGTTAATTAAATACCATTTGGAGGCATTTAATGTTCGAGCAAAAACGGCTGATTTTCGACAAAAGAGATAACACCCCCCCATTACGTCATGCTTCAGAAATGTTGAAAATGGTCCGTTTTCAAATGTTTTATTTTTGAACGTCAGTTCACATTTGTAGGTGGATCATCAGTGTTAGAGCTAAAATTAGCATGTTTAAAGTGATTTTCATGCTTCCAGGGGCTCGGGAAGTTAATTAAATACCATTTGGAGGCATTTAATGTTCGAGCAAAAACGGCTGATTTTCGACAAAAGAGATAACACCCCCCCATTACGTCATGCTTCAGAAATGTGGAAAATGGTCCGTTTTCAAATGTTTTATTTTTGAACGTCAGTTCACATTTGTAGGTGGATCATCAGTGTTAGAGCTAAAATTAGCATGTTTAAAGTGATTTTCATGCTTCCAGGGGCCCAAAACACAAGATTTATGGAATGGTTAAAAGTGCATGAAAATGGCCAATTTACTCACTCTGAGTTCTCAAAAAGGGTTTCTTCACCCCGGGAAGTTAATAAAATACCATTTGGAGGCATTTAATGTTCGAGCAAAAACGGCTGATTTTCGACAAAAGAGATAACACCCCCCCATTACGTCATGCTTCAGAAATGTTGAAAATGGTCCGTTTTCAAATGTTTTATTTTTGAACGTCAGTTCACATTTGTAGGTGGATCATCAGTGTTAGAGCTAAAATTAGCATGTTTAAAGTGATTTTCATGCTTCCAGGGGCTCGGGAAGTTAATTAAATACCATTTGGAGGCATTTAATGTTCGAGCAAAAACGGCTGATTTTCGACAAAAGAGATAACCCCCCCCCATTACGTCATGCTTCAGAAATGTGGAAAATGGTCCGTTTTCAAATGTTTTATTTTTGAACGTCAGTTCACATTTGTAGGTGGATCATCAGTGTTAGAGCTAAAATTAGCATGTTTAAAGTGATTTTCATGCTTCCAGGGGCCCAAAACACAAGATTTATGGAATGGTTAAAAGTGCATGAAAACGGCCAATTTACTCACTCTGAGTTCTCAAAAAGGGTTTCTTCACCCCGGGAAGTGAAATAAATACCATTTGGAGGCATTTAATGTTCGAGCAAAAACGGCTGATTTTCGACAAAAGAGATAACACCCCCCCATTACGTCATGCTTCAGAAATGTGGAAAATGGTCCGTTTTCAAATGTTTTATTTTTGAACGTCAGTTCACATTTGTAGGTGGATCATCAGTGTTAGAGCTAAAATTAGCATGTTTAAAGTGATTTTCATGCTTCCAGGGGCTCGGGAAGTTAATTAAATACCATTTGGAGGCATTTAATGTTCGAGCAAAAACGGCTGATTTTCGACAAAAGAGATAACACCCCCCCATTACGTCATGCTTCAGAAATGTGGAAAATGGTCCGTTTTCAAATGTTTTATTTTTGAACGTCAGTTCACATTTGTAGGTGGATCATCAGTGTTAGAGCTAAAATTAGCATGTTTAAAGTGATTTTCATGCTTCCAGGGGCTCGGGAAGTGAAATAAATACCATTTGGAGGCATTTAATGTTCGAGCAAAAACGGCTGATTTTCGACAAAAGAGATAACACCCCCCCATTACGTCATGCTTCAGAAATCTGGAAAATGGTCCGTTTTCAAATGTTTTATTTTTGAACGTCAATTCACATTTGTAGGTGGATCATCAGTGTTAGAGCTAAAATTAGCATGTTTAAAGTGATTTTCATGCTTCCAGGGGCCCAAAACACAAGATTTATGGAATGGTTAAAAGTGCATGAAAATGGCCAATTTACTCACTCTGAGTTCTCAAAAAGGGTTTCTTCACCCCGGGAAGTTAATTAAATACCATTTGGAGGCATTTAATGTTCGAGCAAAAACGGCTGATTTTCGACAAAAGAGATAACACCCCCCCATTACGTCATGCTTCAGAAATGTGGAAAATGGTCCGTTTTCAAATGTTTTATTTTTGAACGTCAGTTCACATTTGTAGGTGGATCATCAGTGTTAGAGCTAAAATTAGCATGTTTAAAGTGATTTTCATGCTTCCAGGGGCTCGGGAAGTGAAATAAATACCATTTGGAGGCATTTAATGTTCGAGCAAAAACGGCTGATTTTCGACAAAAGAGATAACACCCCCCCATTACGTCATGCTTCAGAAATCTGGAAAATGGTCCGTTTTCAAATGTTTTATTTTTGAACGTCAATTCACATTTGTAGGTGGATCATCAGTGTTAGAGCTAAAATTAGCATGTTTAAAGTGATTTTCATGCTTCCAGGGGCCCAAAACACAAGATTTATGGAATGGTTAAAAGTGCATGAAAATGGCCAATTTACTCACTCTGAGTTCTCAAAAAGGGTTTCTTCACCCCGGGAAGTTAATTAAATACCATTTGGAGGCATTTAATGTTCGAGCAAAAACGGCTGATTTTCGACAAAAGAGATAACACCCCCCCATTACGTCATGCTTCAGAAATGTGGAAAATGGTCAGTTTTCAAATGTTTTATTTTTGAACGTCAGTTCACATTTGTAGGTGGATCATCAGTGTTAGAGCTAAAATTAGCATGTTTAAAGTGATTTTCATGCTTCCAGGGGCTCGGGAAGTTAATTAAATACCATTTGGAGGCATTTAATGTTCGAACAAAAACGGATGATTTTCGACAAAAGAGATAACACCCCCCCATTACGTCATGCTTCAGAAATGTGGAAAATGGTCCGTTTTCAAATGTTTTATTTTTGAACGTCAGTTCACATTTTTAGGTGGATCATCAGTGTTAGAGCTAAAATTAGCATGTTTAAAGTGATTTTCATGCTTCCAGGGGCCCAAAACACAAGATTTATGGAATGGTTAAAAGTGCATGAAAATGGCCAATTTACTCACTCTGAGTTCTCAAAAAGGGTTTCTTCACCCCGGGAAGTGAAATAAATACCATTTGGAGGCATTTAATGTTCGAGCAAAAACGGCTGATTTTCGACAAAAGAGATAACACCCCCCCATTACGTCATGCTTCAGAAATGTGGAAAATGGTCCGTTTTCAAATGTTTTATTTTTGAACGTCAGTTCACATTTGTAGGTGGATCATCAGTGTTAGAGCTAAAATTAGCATGTTTAAAGTGATTTTCATGCTTCCAGGGGCCCAAAACACAAGATTTATGGAATGGTTAAAAGTGCATGAAAATGGCCAATTTACTCACTCTGAGTTCTCAAAAAGGGTTTCTTCACCCCGGGAAGTTAATTAAATACCATTTGGAGGCATTTAATGTTCGAGCAAAAACGGCTGATTTTCGACAAAAGAGATAACACCCCCCATTACGTCATGCTTCAGAAATGTTGAAAATGGTCCGTTTTCAAATGTTTTATTTTTGAACGTCAGTTCACATTTGTAGGTGGATCATCAGTGTTAGAGCTAAAATTAGCATGTTTAAAGTGATTTTCATGCTTCCAGGGGCTCGGGAAGTTAATTAAATACCATTTGGAGGCATTTAATGTTCGAGCAAAAACGGCTGATTTTCGACAAAAGAGATAACACCCCCCCATTACGTCATGCTTCAGAAATGTGGAAAATGGTCCGTTTTCAAATGTTTTATTTTTGAACGTCAGTTCACATTTGTAGGTGGATCATCAGTGTTAGAGCTAAAATTAGCATGTTTAAAGTGATTTTCATGCTTCCAGGGGCCCAAAACACAAGATTTATGGAATGGTTAAAAGTGCATGAAAATGGCCAATTTACTCACTCTGAGTTCTCAAAAAGGGTTTCTTCACCCCGGGAAGTTAATTAAATACCATTTGGAGGCATTTAATGTTCGAGCAAAAACGGCTGATTTTCAACAAAAGAGATAACACCCCCCCATTACGTCATGCTTCAGAAATGTTGAAAATGGTCCGTTTTCAAATGTTTTATTTTTGAACGTCAGTTCACATTTGTAGGTGGATCATCAGTGTTAGAGCTAAAATTAGCATGTTTAAAGTGATTTTCATGCTTCCAGGGGCTCGGGAAGTTAATTAAATACCATTTGGAGGCATTTAATGTTCGAGCAAAAACGGCTGATTTTCGACAAAAGAGATAACCCCCCCCCCCATTACGTCATGCTTCAGAAATGTGGAAAATGGTCCGTTTTCAAATGTTTTATTTTTGAACGTCAGTTCACATTTGTAGGTGGATCATCAGTGTTAGAGCTAAAATTAGCATGTTTAAAGTGATTTTCATGCTTCCAGGGGCCCAAAACACAAGATTTATGGAATGGTTAAAAGTGCATGAAAACGGCCAATTTACTCACTCTGAGTTCTCAAAAAGGGTTTCTTCACCCCGGGAAGTGAAATAAATACCATTTGGAGGCATTTAATGTTCGAGCAAAAACGGCTGATTTTCGACAAAAGAGATAACACCCCCCCATTACGTCATGCTTCAGAAATGTGGAAAATGGTCCGTTTTCAAATGTTTTATTTTTGAACGTCAGTTCACATTTGTAGGTGGATCATCAGTGTTAGAGCTAAAATTAGCATGTTTAAAGTGATTTTCATGCTTCCAGGGGCTCGGGAAGTTAATTAAATACCATTTGGAGGCATTTAATGTTCGAGCAAAAACGGCTGATTTTCGACAAAAGAGATAACACCCCCCCATTACGTCATGCTTCAGAAATGTGGAAAATGGTCCGTTTTCAAATGTTTTATTTTTGAACGTCAGTTCACATTTGTAGGTGGATCATCAGTGTTAGAGCTAAAATTAGCATGTTTAAAGTGATTTTCATGCTTCCAGGGGCTCGGGAAGTGAAATAAATACCATTTGGAGGCATTTAATGTTCGAGCAAAAACGGCTGATTTTCGACAAAAGAGATAACACCCCCCCATTACGTCATGCTTCAGAAATCTGGAAAATGGTCCGTTTTCAAATGTTTTATTTTTGAACGTCAATTCACATTTGTAGGTGGATCATCAGTGTTAGAGCTAAAATTAGCATATTTAAAGTGATTTTCATGCTTCCAGGGGCCCAAAACACAAGATTTATGGAATGGTTAAAAGTGCATGAAAATGGCCAATTTACTCACTCTGAGTTCTCAAAAAGGGTTTCTTCACCCCGGGAAGTTAATTAAATACCATTTGGAGGCATTTAATGTTCGAGCAAAAACGGCTGATTTTCGACAAAAGAGATAACACCCCCCCATTACGTCATGCTTCAGAAATGTGGAAAATGGTCCGTTTTCAAATGTTTTATTTTTGAACGTCAGTTCACATTTGTAGGTGGATCATCAGTGTTAGAGCTAAAATTAGCATGTTTAAAGTGATTTTCATGCTTCCAGGGGCTCGGGAAGTGAAATAAATACCATTTGGAGGCATTTAATGTTCGAGCAAAAACGGCTGATTTTCGACAAAAGAGATAACACCCCCCCATTACGTCATGCTTCAGAAATCTGGAAAATGGTCCGTTTTCAAATGTTTTATTTTTGAACGTCAGTTCACATTTGTAGGTGGATCATCAGTGTTAGAGCTAAAATTAGCATGTTTAAAGTGATTTTCATGCTTCCAGGGGCCCAAAACACAAGATTTATGGAATGGTTAAAAGTGCATGAAAATGGCCAATTTACTCACTCTGAGTTCTCAAAAAGGGTTTCTTCACCCCGGGAAGTTAATTAAATACCATTTGGAGGCATTTAATGTTCGAGCAAAAACGGCTGATTTTCGACAAAAGAGATAACACCCCCCCATTACGTCATGCTTCAGAAATGTGGAAAATGGTCAGTTTTCAAATGTTTTATTTTTGAACGTCAGTTCACATTTGTAGGTGGATCATCAGTGTTAGAGCTAAAATTAGCATGTTTAAAGTGATTTTCATGCTTCCAGGGGCTCGGGAAGTTAATTAAATACCATTTGGAGGCATTTAATGTTCGAACAAAAACGGATGATTTTCGACAAAAGAGATAACACCCCCCATTACGTCATGCTTCAGAAATGTGGAAAATGGTCCGTTTTCAAATGTTTTATTTTTGAACGTCAGTTCACATTTGTAGGTGGATCATCAGTGTTAGAGCTAAAATTAGCATGTTTAAAGTGATTTTCATGCTTCCAGGGGCCCAAAACACAAGATTTATGGAATGGTTAAAAGTGCATGAAAATGGCCAATTTACTCACTCTGAGTTCTCAAAAAGGGTTTCTTCACCCCGGGAAGTGAAATAAATACCATTTGGAGGCATTTAATGTTCGAGCAAAAACGGCTGATTTTCGACAAAAGAGATAACACCCCCCCATTACGTCATGCTTCAGAAATGTGGAAAATGGTCCGTTTTCAAATGTTTTATTTTTGAACGTCAGTTCACATTTGTAGGTGGATCATCAGTGTTAGAGCTAAAATTAGCATGTTTAAAGTGATTTTCATGCTTCCAGGGGCTCGGGAAGTTAATTAAATACCATTTGGAGGCATTTAATGTTCGAGCAAAAACGGCTGATTTTCGACAAAAGAGATAACACCCCCCGTCATGCTTCAGAAATGTGGAAAATGGTCAGTTTTCAAATGTTTTATTTTTGAACGTCAGTTCACATTTGTAGGTGGATCATCAGTGTTAGAGCTAAAATTAGCATGTTTAAAGTGATTTTCATGCTTCCAGGGGCTCGGGAAGTTAATTAAATACCATTTGGAGGCATTTAATGTTCGAGCAAAAACGGCTGATTTTCGACAAAAGAGATAACACCCCCCCATTACGTCATGCTTCAGAAATGTGGAAAATGGTCCGTTTTCAAATGTTTTATTTTTGAACGTCAGTTCACATTTGTAGGTGGATCATCAGTGTTAGAGCTAAAATTAGCATGTTTAAAGTGATTTTCATGCTTCCAGGGGCTCGGGAAGTTAATTAAATACCATTTGGAGGCATTTAATGTTCGAGCAAAAACGGCTGATTTTCGACAAAAGAGATAACACCCCCCCATTACGTCATGCTTCAGAAATGTGGAAAATGGTCCGTTTTCAAATGTTTTATTTTTGAACGTCAGTTCACATTTGTAGGTGGATCATCAGTGTTAGAGCTAAAATTAGCATGTTTAAAGTGATTTTCATGCTTCCAGGGGCCCAAAACACAAGATTTATGGAATGGTTAAAAGTGCATGAAAATGGCCAATTTACTCACTCTGAGTTCTCAAAAAGGGTTTCTTCACCCCGGGAAGTTAATTAAATACCATTTGGAGGCATTTAATGTTCGAGCAAAAACGGCTGATTTTCGACAAAAGAGATAACACCCCCCCATTACGTCATGCTTCAGAAATGTTGAAAATGGTCCGTTTTCAAATGTTTTATTTTTGAACGTCAGTTCACATTTGTAGGTGGATCATCAGTGTTAGAGCTAAAATTAGCATGTTTAAAGTGATTTTCATGCTTCCAGGGGCTCGGGAAGTTAATTAAATACCATTTGGAGGCATTTAATGTTCGAGCAAAAACGGCTGATTTTCGACAAAAGAGATAACACCCCCCCATTACGTCATGCTTCAGAAATGTGGAAAATGGTCCGTTTTCAAATGTTTTATTTTTGAACGTCAGTTCACATTTGTAGGTGGATCATCAGTGTTAGAGCTAAAATTAGCATGTTTAAAGTGATTTTCATGCTTCCAGGGGCCCAAAACACAAGATTTATGGAATGGTTAAAAGTGCATGAAAATGGCCAATTTACTCACTCTGAGTTCTCAAAAAGGGTTTCTTCACCCCGGGAAGTTAATTAAATACCATTTGGAGGCATTTAATGTTCGAGCAAAAACGGCTGATTTTCGACAAAAGAGATAACACCCCCCCATTACGTCATGCTTCAGAAATGTGGAAAATGGTCCGTTTTCAAATGTTTTATTTTTGAACGTCAGTTCACATTTGTAGGTGGATCATCAGTGTTAGAGCTAAAATTAGCATGTTTAAAGTGATTT
The DNA here is from genome assembly GCF_964263255.1 of Lissotriton vulgaris. Taxonomy (NCBI): domain Eukaryota; kingdom Metazoa; phylum Chordata; class Amphibia; order Caudata; family Salamandridae; genus Lissotriton; species Lissotriton vulgaris. The sequence continues at coordinate 72,002 of NW_028244135.1, read as the reverse complement.
TCATGCTTCCAGGGGCCCAGAACACAAGATTTATGGAATGGTTAAAAGTGCATGAAAATGGCCAATTTACTCACTCTGAGTTCTCAAAAAGGGTTTCTTCACCCCGGGAAGTTAATTAAATACCATTTGGAGGCATTTAATGTTCGAGCAAAAACGGCTGATTTTCGACAAAAGAGATAACACCCCCCCATTACGTCATGCTTCAGAAATGTGGAAAATGGTCCGTTTTCAAATGTTTTATTTTTGAACGTCAGTTCACATTTGTAGGTGGATCATCAGTGTTAGAGCTAAAATTAGCATGTTTAAAGTGATTTTCATGCTTCCAGGGGCCCAAAACACAAGATTTATGGAATGGTTAAAAGTGCATGAAAATGGCCAATTTACTCACTCTGAGTTCTCAAAAAGGGTTTCTTCACCCCGGGAAGTTAATTAAATACCATTTGGAGGCATTTAATGTTCGAGCAAAAACGGCTGATTTTCGACAAAAGAGATAACACCCCCCCATTACGTCATGCTTCAGAAATGTGGAAAATGGTCCGTTTTCAAATGTTTTATTTTTGAACGTCAGTTCACATTTGTAGGTGGATCATCAGTGTTAGAGCTAAAATTAGCATGTTTAAAGTGATTTTCATGCTTCCAGGGGCTCGGGAAGTTAATTAAATACCATTTGGAGGCATTTAATGTTCGAGCAAAAACGGCTGATTTTCGACAAAAGAGATAACACCCCCCCATTACGTCATGCTTCAGAAATGTGGAAAATGGTCCGTTTTCAAATGTTTCATTTTTGAACGTCAGTTCACATTTGTAGGTGGATCATCAGTGTTAGAGCTAAAATTAGCATGTTTAAAGTGATTTTCATGCTTCCAGGGGCTCGGGAAGTTAATTAAATACCATTTGGAGGCATTTAATGTTCGAGCAAAAACGGCTGATTTTCGACAAAAGAGATAACACCCCCCCATTACGTCATGCTTCAGAAATGTGGAAAATGGTCCGTTTTCAAATGTTTTATTTTTGAACGTCAGTTCACATTTGTAGGTGGATCATCAGTGTTAGAGCTAAAATTAGCATGTTTAAAGTGATTTTCATGCTTCCAGGGGCTCGGGAAGTGAAATAAATACCATTTGGAGGCATTTAATGTTCGAGCAAAAACGGCTGATTTTCGACAAAAGAGATAACACCCCCCCATTACGTCATGCTTCAGAAATCTGGAAAATGGTCCGTTTTCAAATGTTTTATTTTTGAACGTCAGTTCACATTTGTAGGTGGATCATCAGTGTTAGAGCTAAAATTAGCATGTTTAAAGTGATTTTCATGCTTCCAGTGGCCCAAAACACAAGATTTATGGAATGGTTAAAAGTGCATGAAAATGGCCAATTTACTCACTCTGAGTTCTCAAAAAGTGTTTCTTCACCCCGGGAAGTTAATTAAATACCATTTGGAGGCATTTAATGTTCGAGCAAAAACGGCTGATTTTCGACAAAAGAGATAACACCCCCCATTACGTCATGCTTCAGAAATGTGGAAAATGGTCAGTTTTCAAATGTTTTATTTTTGAACGTCAGTTCACATTTGTAGGTGGATCATCAGTGTTAGAGCTAAAATTAGCATGTTTAAAGTGATTTTCATGCTTCCAGGGGCTCGGGAAGTTAATTAAATACCATTTGGAGGCATTTAATGTTCGAACAAAAACGGATGATTTTCGACAAAAGAGATAACACCCCCCCATTACGTCATGCTTCAGAAATGTGGAAAATGGTCCGTTTTCAAATGTTTTATTTTTGAACGTCAGTTCACATTTGTAGGTGGATCATCAGTGTTAGAGCTAAAATTAGCATGTTTAAAGTGATTTTCATGCTTCCAGGGGCCCAAAACACAAGATTTATGGAATGGTTAAAAGTGCATGAAAATGGCCAATTTACTCACTCTGAGTTCTCAAAAAGGGTTTCTTCACCCCGGGAAGTGAAATCAATACCATTTGGAGGCATTTAATGTTCGAGCAAAAACGGCTGATTTTCGACAAAAGAGATAACACCCCCCCATTACGTCATGCTTCAGAAATGTGGAAAATGGTCCGTTTTCAAATGTTTTATTTTTGAACGTCAGTTCACATTTGTAGGTGGATCATCAGTGTTAGAGCTAAAATTAGCATGTTTAAAGTGATTTTCATGCTTCCAGGGGCCCAAAACACAAGATTTATGGAATGGTTAAAAGTGCATGAAAATGGCCAATTTACTCACTCTGAGTTCTCAAAAAGGGTTTCTTCACCCCGGGAAGTTAATTAAATACCATTTGGAGGCATTTAATGTTCGAGCAAAAACGGCTGATTTTCGACAAAAGAGATAACACCCCCCCATTACGTCATGCTTCAGAAATGTGGAAAATGGTCCGTTTTCAAATGTTTTATTTTTGAACGTCAGTTCACATTTGTAGGTGGATCATCAGTGTTAGAGCTAAAATTAGCATGTTTAAAGTGATTTTCATGCTTCCAGGGGCCCAAAACGCAAGATTTATGGAATGGTTAAAAGTGCATGAAAATGGCCAATTTACTCACTCTGAGTTCTCAAAAAGGGTTTCTTCACCCCGGGAAGTTAATTAAATACCATTTGGAGGCATTTAATGTTCGAGCAAAAACGGCTGATTTTCGACAAAAGAGATAACACCCCCCATTACGTCATGCTTCAGAAATGTGGAAAATGGTCCGTTTTCAAATGTTTTATTTTTGAACGTCAGTTCACATTTGTAGGTGGATCATCAGTGTTAGAGCTAAAATTAGCATGTTTAAAGTGATTTTCATGCTTCCAGGGGCCCAAAACACAAGATTTATGGAATGGTTAAAAGTGCATGAAAATGGCCAATTTACTCACTCTGAGTTCTCAAAAAGGGTTTCTTCACCCCGGGAAGTTAATTAAATACCATTTGGAGGCATTTAATGTTCGAGCAAAAACGGCTGATTTTCGACAAAAGAGATAACACCCCCCCATTACGTCATGCTTCAGAAATGTGGAACATGGTCCGTTTTCAAATGTTTTATTTTTGAACGTCAGTTCACATTTGTAGGTGGATCATCAGTGTTAGAGCTAAAATTAGCATGTTTAAAGTGATTTTCATGCTTCCAGGGGCCCAAAACACAAGATTTATGGAATGGTTAAAAGTGCATGAAAATGGCCAATTTACTCACTCTGAGTTCTCAAAAAGGGTTTCTTCACCCCGGGAAGTTAATTAAATACCATTTGGAGGCATTTAATGTTCGAGCAAAAACGGCTGATTTTCGACAAAAGAGATAACACCCCCCCATTACGTCATGGTTCAGAAATGTTGAAAATGGTCCGTTTTCAAATGTTTTATTTTTGAACGTCAGTTCACATTTGTAGGTGGATCATCAGTGTTAGAGCTAAAATTAGCATGTTTAAAGTGATTTTCATGCTTCCAGGGGCTCGGGAAGTTAATTAAATACCATTTGGAGGCATTTAATGTTCGAGCAAAAACGGCTGATTTTCGACAAAAGAGATAACACCCCCCCATTACGTCATGCTTCAGAAATGTGGAAAATGGTCCGTTTTCAAATGTTTTATTTTTGAACGTCAGTTCACATTTGTAGGTGGATCATCAGTGTTAGAGCTAAAATTAGCATGTTTAAAGTGATTTTCATGCTTCCAGGGGCCCAAAACACAAGATTTATGGAATGGTTAAAAGTGCATGAAAATGGCCAATTTACTCACTCTGAGTTCTCAAAAAGGGTTTCTTCACCCCGGGAAGTTAATTAAATACCATTTGGAGGCATTTAATGTTCGAGCAAAAACGGCTGATTTTCGACAAAAGAGATAACACCCCCCCATTACGTCATGCTTCAGAAATGTTGAAAATGGTCCGTTTTCAAATGTTTTATTTTTGAACGTCAGTTCACATTTGTAGGTGGATCATCAGTGTTAGAGCTAAAATTAGCATGTTTAAAGTGATTTTCATGCTTCCAGGGGCTCGGGAAGTTAATTAAATACCATTTGGAGGCATTTAATGTTCGAGCAAAAACGGCTGATTTTCGACAAAAGAGATAACCCCCCCCCATTACGTCATGCTTCAGAAATGTGGAAAATGGTCCATTTTCAAATGTTTTATTTTTGAACGTCAGTTCACATTTGTAGGTGGATCATCAGTGTTAGAGCTAAAATTAGCATTTTTAAAGTGATTTTCATGCTTCCAGGGGCCCAAAACACAAGATTTATGGAATGGTTAAAAGTGCATGAAAACGGCCAATTTACTCACTCTGAGTTCTCAAAAAGGGTTTCTTCACCCCGGGAAGTGAAATAAATACCATTTGGAGGCATTTAATGTTCGAGCAAAAACGGCTGATTTTCGACAAAAGAGATAACACCCCCCCATTACGTCATGCTTCAGAAATCTGGAAAATGGTCCGTTTTCAAATGTTTTATTTTTGAACGTCAATTCACATTTGTAGGTGGATCATCAGTGTTAGAGCTAAAATTAGCATGTTTAAAGTGATTTTCATGCTTCCAGGGGCCCAAAACACAAGATTTATGGAATGGTTAAAAGTGCATGAAAATGGCCAATATACTCACTCTGAGTTCTCAAAAAGGGTTTCTTCACCCCGGGAAGTTAATTAAATACCATTTGGAGGCATTTAATGTTCGAGCAAAAACGGCTGATTTTCGACAAAAGAGATAACACCCCCCCATTACGTCATGCTTCAGAAATGTGGAAAATGGTCCGTTTTCAAATGTTTTATTTTTGAACGTCAGTTCACATTTGTAGGTGGATCATCAGTGTTAGAGCTAAAATTAGCATGTTTAAAGTGATTTTCATGCTTCCAGGGGCTCGGGAAGTGAAATAAATACCATTTGGAGGCATTTAATGTTCGAGCAAAAACGGCTGATTTTCGACAAAAGAGATAACACCCCCCCATTACGTCATGCTTCAGAAATCTGGAAAATGGTCCGTTTTCAAATGTTTTATTTTTGAACGTCAGTTCACATTTGTAGGTGGATCATCAGTGTTAGAGCTAAAATTAGCATGTTTAAAGTGATTTTCATGCTTCCAGGGGCCCAAAACACAAGATTTATGGAATGGTTAAAAGTGCATGAAAATGGCCAATTTACTCACTCTGAGTTCTCAAAAAGGGTTTCTTCACCCCAGGAAGTTAATTAAATACCATTTGGAGGCATTTAATGTTCGAGCAAAAACGGCTGATTTTCGACAAAAGAGATAACACCCCCCCATTACGTCATGCTTCAGAAATGTGGAAAATGGTCAGTTTTCAAATGTTTTATTTTTGAACGTCAGTTCACATTTGTAGGTGGATCATCAGTGTTAGAGCTAAAATTAGCATGTTTAAAGTGATTTTCATGCTTCCAGGGGCTCGGGAAGTTAATTAAATACCATTTGGAGGCATTTAATGTTCGAACAAAAACGGATGATTTTCGACAAAAGAGATAACACCCCCCCATTACGTCATGCTTCAGAAATGTGGAAAATGGTCCGTTTTCAAATGTTTTATTTTTGAACGTCAGTTCACATTTGTAGGTGGATCATCAGTGTTAGAGCTAAAATTAGCATGTTTAAAGTGATTTTCATGCTTCCAGGGGCCCAAAACACAAGATTTATGGAATGGTTAAAAGTGCATGAAAATGGCCAATTTACTCACTCTGAGTTCTCAAAAAGGGTTTCTTCACCCCGGGAAGTGAAATAAATACCATTTGGAGGCATTTAATGTTCGAGCAAAAACGGCTGATTTTCGACAAAAGAGATAACACCCCCCCATTACGTCATGCTTCAGAAATGTGGAAAATGGTCCGTTTTCAAATGTTTTATTTTTGAACGTCAGTTCACATTTGTAGGTGGATCATCAGTGTTAGAGCTAAAATTAGCATGTTTAAAGTGATTTTCATGCTTCCAGGGGCTCGGGAAGTTAATTAAATACCATTTGGAGGCATTTAATGTTCGAGCAAAAACGGCTGATTTTCGACAAAAGAGATAACACCCCCCGTCATGCTTCAGAAATGTGGAAAATGGTCAGTTTTCAAATGTTTTATTTTTGAACGTCAGTTCACATTTGTAGGTGGATCATCAGTGTTAGAGCTAAAATTAGCATGTTTAAAGTGATTTTCATGCTTCCAGGGGCTCGGGAAGTTAATTAAATACCATTTGGAGGCATTTAATGTTCGAGCAAAAACGGCTGATTTTCGACAAAAGAGATAACACCCCCCCATTACGTCATGCTTCAGAAATGTGGAAAATGGTCCGTTTTCAAATGTTTTATTTTTGAACGTCAGTTCACATTTGTAGGTGGATCATCAGTGTTAGAGCTAAAATTAGCATGTTTAAAGTGATTTTCATGCTTCCAGGGGCTCGGGAAGTTAATTAAATACCATTTGGAGGCATTTAATGTTCGAGCAAAAACGGCTGATTTTCGACAAAAGAGATAACACCCCCCCATTACGTCATGCTTCAGAAATGTGGAAAATGGTCCGTTTTCAAATGTTTTATTTTTGAACGTCAGTTCACATTTGTAGGTGGATCATCAGTGTTAGAGCTAAAATTAGCATGTTTAAAGTGATTTTCATGCTTCCAGGGGCCCAAAACACAAGATTTATGGAATGGTTAAAAGTGCATGAAAATGGCCAATTTACTCACTCTGAGTTCTCAAAAAGGGTTTCTTCACCCCGGGAAGTTAATTAAATACCATTTGGAGGCATTTAATGTTCGAGCAAAAACGGCTGATTTTCGACAAAAGAGATAACACCCCCCCATTACGTCATGCTTCAGAAATGTTGAAAATGGTCCGTTTTCAAATGTTTTATTTTTGAACGTCAGTTCACATTTGTAGGTGGATCATCAGTGTTAGAGCTAAAATTAGCATGTTTAAAGTGATTTTCATGCTTCCAGGGGCTCGGGAAGTTAATTAAATACCATTTGGAGGCATTTAATGTTCGAGCAAAAACGGCTGATTTTCGACAAAAGAGATAACACCCCCCCATTACGTCATGCTTCAGAAATGTGGAAAATGGTCCGTTTTCAAATGTTTTATTTTTGAACGTCAGTTCACATTTGTAGGTGGATCATCAGTGTTAGAGCTAAAATTAGCATGTTTAAAGTGATTTTCATGCTTCCAGGGGCCCAAAACACAAGATTTATGGAATGGTTAAAAGTGCATGAAAATGGCCAATTTACTCACTCTGAGTTCTCAAAAAGGGTTTCTTCACCCCGGGAAGTTAATTAAATACCATTTGGAGGCATTTAATGTTCGAGCAAAAACGGCTGATTTTCGACAAAAGAGATAACACCCCCCCATTACGTCATGCTTCAGAAATGTGGAAAATGGTCCGTTTTCAAATGTTTTATTTTTGAACGTCAGTTCACATTTGTAGGTGGATCATCAGTGTTAGAGCTAAAATTAGCATGTTTAAAGTGATTTTCATGCTTCCAGGGGCTCGGGAAGTTAATTAAATACCATTTGGAGGCATTTAATGTTCGAGCAAAAACGGCTGATTTTCGACAAAAGAGATAACACCCCCCCATTACGTCATGCTTCAGAAATGTGGAAAATGGTCCGTTTTCAAATGTTTTATTTTTGAACGTCAGTTCACATTTGTAGGTGGATCATCAGTGTTAGAGCTAAAATTAGCATGTTTAAAGTGATTTTCATGCTTCCAGGGGCTCGGGAAGTTAATTAAATACCATTTGGAGGCATTTAATGTTCGAGCAAAAACGGCTGATTTTCGACAAAAGAGATAACACCCCCCCTTTACGTCATGCTTCAGAAATGTGGAAAATGGTCCGTTTTCAAATGTTTTATTTTTGAACGTCAGTTCACATTTGTAGGTGGATCATCAGTGTTAGAGCTAAAATTAGCATGTTTAAAGTGATTTTCATGCTTCCAGGGGCTCGGGAAGTGAAATAAATACCATTTGGAGGCATTTAATGTTCGAGCAAAAACGGCTGATTTTCGACAAAAGAGATAACACCCCCCCATTACGTCATGCTTCAGAAATCTGGAAAATGGTCCGTTTTCAAATGTTTTATTTTTGAACGTCAGTTCACATTTGTAGGTGGATCATCAGTGTTAGAGCTAAAATTAGCATGTTTAAAGTGATTTTCATGCTTCCAGTGGCCCAAAACACAAGATTTATGGAATGGTTAAAAGTGCATGAAAATGGCCAATTTACTCACTCTGAGTTCTCAAAAAGTGTTTCTTCACCCCGGGAAGTTAATTAAATACCATTTGGAGGCATTTAATGTTCGAGCAAAAACGGCTGATTTTCGACAAAAGAGATAACACCCCCCATTACGTCATGCTTCAGAAATGTGGAAAATGGTCAGTTTTCAAATGTTTTATTTTTGAACGTCAGTTCACATTTGTAGGTGGATCATCAGTGTTAGAGCTAAAATTAGCATGTTTAAAGTGATTTTCATGCTTCCAGGGGCTCGGGAAGTTAATTAAATACCATTTGGAGGCATTTAATGTTCGAGCAAAAACGGCTGATTTTCGACAAAAGAGATAACACCCCCCCATTACGTCATGCTTCAGAAATGTGGAAAATGGTCCGTTTTCAAATGTTTTATTTTTGAACGTCAGTTCACATTTGTAGGTGGATCATCAGTGTTAGAGCTAAAATTAGCATGTTTAAAGTGATTTTCATGCTTCCAGGGGCTCGGGAAGTGAAATAAATACCATTTGGAGGCATTTAATGTTCGAGCAAAAACGGCTGATTTTCGACAAAAGAGATAACACCCCCCCATTACGTCATGCTTCAGAAATCTGGAAAATGGTCCGTTTTCAAATGTTTTATTTTTGAACGTCAGTTCACATTTGTAGGTGGATCATCAGTGTTAGAGCTAAAATTAGCATGTTTAAAGTGATTTTCATGCTTCCAGTGGCCCAAAACACAAGATTTATGGAATGGTTAAAAGTGCATGAAAATGGCCAATTTACTCACTCTGAGTTCTCAAAAAGTGTTTCTTCACCCCGGGAAGTTAATTAAATACCATTTGGAGGCATTTAATGTTCGAGCAAAAACGGCTGATTTTCGACAAAAGAGATAACACCCCCCATTACGTCATGCTTCAGAAATGTGGAAAATGGTCAGTTTTCAAATGTTTTATTTTTGAACGTCAGTTCACATTTGTAGGTGGATCATCAGTGTTAGAGCTAAAATTAGCATGTTTAAAGTGATTTTCATGCTTCCAGGGGCTCGGGAAGTTAATTAAATACCATTTGGAGGCATTTAATGTTCGAACAAAAACGGCTGATTTTCGACAAAAGAGATAACACCCCCCCATTACGTCATGCTTCAGAAATGTGGAAAATGGTCCGTTTTCAAATGTTTTATTTTTGAACGTCAGTTCACATTTGTAGGTGGATCATCAGTGTTAGAGCTAAAATTTGCATGTTTAAAGTGATTTTCATGCTTCCAGGGGCTCGGGAAGTGAAATAAATACCATTTGGAGGCATTTAATGTTCGAGCAAAAACGGCTGATTTTCGACAAAAGAGATAACACCCCCCCATTACGTCATGCTTCAGAAATCTGGAAAATGGTCCGTTTTCAAATGTTTTATTTTTGAACGTCAGTTCACATTTGTAGGTGGATCATCAGTGTTAGAGCTAAAATTAGCATGTTTAAAGTGATTTTCATGCTTCCAGTGGCCCAAAACACAAGATTTATGGAATGGTTAAAAGTGCATGAAAATGGCCAATTTACTCACTCTGAGTTCTCAAAAAGTGTTTCTTCACCCCGGGAAGTTAATTAAATACCATTTGGAGGCATTTAATGTTCGAGCAAAAACGGCTGATTTTCGACAAAAGAGATAACACCCCCCATTACGTCATGCTTCAGAAATGTGGAAAATGGTCAGTTTTCAAATGTTTTATTTTTGAACGTCAGTTCACATTTGTAGGTGGATCATCAGTGTTAGAGCTAAAATTAGCATGTTTAAAGTGATTTTCATGCTTCCAGGGGCTCGGGAAGTTAATTAAATACCATTTGGAGGCATTTAATGTTCGAGCAAAAACGGCTGATTTTCGACAAAAGAGATAACACCCCCCCATTACGTCATGCTTCAGAAATGTGGAAAATGGTCCGTTTTCAAATGTTTTATTTTTGAACGTCAGTTCACATTTGTAGGTGGATCATCAGTGTTAGAGCTAAAATTAGCATGTTTAAAGTGATTTTCATGCTTCCAGGGGCTCGGGAAGTGAAATAAATACCATTTGGAGGCATTTAATGTTCGAGCAAAAACGGCTGATTTTCGACAAAAGAGATAACACCCCCCCATTACGTCATGCTTCAGAAATCTGGAAAATGGTCCGTTTTCAAATGTTTTATTTTTGAACGTCAGTTCACATTTGTAGGTGGATCATCAGTGTTAGAGCTAAAATTAGCATGTTTAAAGTGATTTTCATGCTTCCAGTGGCCCAAAACACAAGATTTATGGAATGGTTAAAAGTGCATGAAAATGGCCAATTTACTCACTCTGAGTTCTCAAAAAGTGTTTCTTCACCCCGGGAAGTTAATTAAATACCATTTGGAGGCATTTAATGTTCGAGCAAAAACGGCTGATTTTCGACAAAAGAGATAACACCCCCCATTACGTCATGCTTCAGAAATGTGGAAAATGGTCCGTTTTCAAATGTTTTATTTTTGAACGTCAGTTCACATTTGTAGGTGGATCATCAGTGTTAGAGCTAAAATTAGCATGTTTAAAGTGATTTTCATGCTTCCAGGGGCCCAAAACACAAGATTTATGGAATGGTTAAAAGTGCATGAAAATGGCCAATTTACTCACTCTGAGTTCTCAAAAAGGGTTTCTTCACCCCGGGAAGTGAAATAAATACCATTTGGAGGCATTTAATGTTCGAGCAAAAACGGCTGATTTTCGACAAAAGAGATAACACCCCCCCATTACGTCATGCTTCAGAAATGTGGAAAATGGTCCGTTTTCAAATGTTTTATTTTTGAACGTCAGTTCACATTTGTAGGTGGATCATCAGTGTTAGAGCTAAAATTAGCATGTTTAAAGTGATTTTCATGCTTCCAGGGGCCCAAAACACAAGATTTATGGAATGGTTAAAAGTGCATGAAAATGGCCAATTTACTCACTCTGAGTTCTCAAAAAGGGTTTCTTCACCCCGGGAAGTTAATTAAATACCATTTGGAGGCATTTAATGTTCGAGCAAAAACGGCTGATTTTCGACAAAAGAGATAACACCCCCCCATTACGTCATGCTTCAGAAATGTGGAAAATGGTCCGTTTTCAAATGTTTTATTTTTGAACGTCAGTTCACATTTGTAGGTGGATCATCAGTGTTAGAGCTAAAATTAGCATGTTTAAAGTGATTTTCATGCTTCCAGGGGCCCAAAACGCAAGATTTATGGAATGGTTAAAAGTGCATGAAAATGGCCAATTTACTCACTCTGAGTTCTCAAAAAGGGTTTCTTCACCCCGGGAAGTTAATTAAATACCATTTGGAGGCATTTAATGTTCGAGCAAAAACGGCTGATTTTCGACAAAAGAGATAACACCCCCCCATTACGTCATGCTTCAGAAATGTGGAAAATGGTCCGTTTTCAAATGTTTTATTTTTGAACGTCAGTTCACATTTGTAGGTGGATCATCAGTGTTAGAGCTAAAATTAGCATGTTTAAAGTGATTTTCATGCTTCCAGGGGCCCAAAACACAAGATTTATGGAATGGTTAAAAGTGCATGAAAATGGCCAATTTACTCACTCTGAGTTCTCAAAAAGGGTTTCTTCACCCCGGGAAGTTAATTAAATACCATTTGGAGGCATTTAATGTTCGAGCAAAAACGGCTGATTTTCGACAAAAGAGATAACACCCCCCCATTACGTCATGCTTCAGAAATGTGGAAAATGGTCCGTTTTCAAATGTTTTATTTTTGAACGTCAGTTCACATTTGTAGGTGGATCATCAGTGTTAGAGCTAAAATTAGCATGTTTAAAGTGATTTTCATGCTTCCAGGGGCCCAAAACACAAGATTTATGGAATGGTTAAAAGTGCATGAAAATGGCCAATTTACTCACTCTGAGTTCTCAAAAAGGGTTTCTTCACCCCGGGAAGGTAATTAAATACCATTTGGAGGCATTTAATGTTCGAGCAAAAACGGCTGATTTTCGACAAAAGAGATAACACCCCCCCATTACGTCATGCTTCAGAAATGTTGAAAATGGTCCGTTTTCAAATGTTTTATTTTTGAACGTCAGTTCACATTTGTAGGTGGATCATCAGTGTTAGAGCTAAAATTAGCATGTTTAAAGTGATTTTCATGCTTCCAGGGGCTCGGGAAGTTAATTAAATACCATTTGGAGGCATTTAATGTTCGAGCAAAAACGGCTGATTTTCGACAAAAGAGATAACACCCCCCCATTACGTCATGCTTCAGAAATGTGGAAAATGGTCCGTTTTCAAATGTTTTATTTTTGAACGTCAGTTCACATTTGTAGGTGGATCATCAGTGTTAGAGCTAAAATTAGCATGTTTAAAGTGATTTTCATGCTTCCAGGGGCCCAAAACACAAGATTTATGGAATGGTTAAAAGTGCATGAAAATGGCCAATTTACTCACTCTGAGTTCTCAAAAAGGGTTTCTTCACCCCGGGAAGTTAATTAAATACCATTTGGAGGCATTTAATGTTCGAGCAAAAACGGCTGATTTTCGACAAAAGAGATAACACCCCCCCATTACGTCATGCTTCAGAAATGTTGAAAATGGTCCGTTTTCAAATGTTTTATTTTTGAACGTCAGTTCACATTTGTAGGTGGATCATCAGTGTTAGAGCTAAAATTAGCATGTTTAAAGTGATTTTCATGCTTCCAGGGGCTCGGGAAGTTAATTAAATACCATTTGGAGGCATTTAATGTTCGAGCAAAAACGGCTGATTTTCGACAAAAGAGATAACCCCCCCCCATTACGTCAGGCTTCAGAAATGTGGAAAATGGTCCGTTTTCAAATGTTTTATTTTTGAACGTCAGTTCACATTTGTAGGTGGATCATCAGTGTTAGAGCTAAAATTAGCATGTTTAAAGTGATTTTCATGCTTCCAGGGGCCCAAAACACAAGATTTATGGAATGGTTAAAAGTGCATGAAAACGGCCAATTTACTCACTCTGAGTTCTCAAAAAGGGTTTCTTCACCCCGGGAAGTGAAATAAATACCATTTGGAGGCATTTAATGTTCGAGCAAAAACGGCTGATTTTCGACAAAAGAGATAACACCCCCCCATTACGTCATGCTTCAGAAATCTGGAAAATGGTCCGTTTTCAAATGTTTTATTTTTGAACGTCAATTCACATTTGTAGGTGGATCATCAGTGTTAGAGCTAAAATTAGCATGTTTAAAGTGATTTTCATGCTTCCAGGGGCCCAAAACACAAGATTTATGGAATGGTTAAAAGTGCATGAAAATGGCCAATTTACTCACTCTGAGTTCTCAAAAAGGGTTTCTTCACCCCGGGAAGTTAATTAAATACCATTTGGAGGCATTTAATGTTCGAGCAAAAACGGCTGATTTTCCACAAAAGAGATAACACCCCCCCATTACGTCATGCTTCAGAAATGTGGAAAATGGTCCGTTTTCAAATGTTTTATTTTTGAACGTCAGTTCACATTTGTAGGTGGATCATCAGTGTTAGAGCTAAAATTAGCATGTTTAAAGTGATTTTCATGCTTCCAGGGGCTCGGGAAGTGAAATAAATACCATTTGGAGGCATTTAATGTTCGAGCAAAAACGGCTGATTTTCGACAAAAGAGATAACACCCCCCCATTACGTCATGCTTCAGAAATCTGGAAAATGGTCCGTTTTCAAATGTTTTATTTTTGAACGTCAGTTCACATTTGTAGGTGGATCATCAGTGTTAGAGCTAAAATTAGCATGTTTAAAGTGATTTTCATGCTTCCAGGGGCCCAAAACACAAGATTTATGGAATGGTTAAAAGTGCATGAAAATGGCCAATTTACTCACTCTGAGTTCTCAAAAAGGGTTTCTTCACCCCGGGAAGTGAAATAAATACCATTTGGAGGCATTTAATGTTCGAGCAAAAACGGCTGATTTTCGACAAAAGAGATAACACCCCCCCATTACGTCATGCTTCAGAAATGTGGAAAATGGTCCGTTTTCAAATGTTTTATTTTTGAACGTCAGTTCACATTTGTAGGTGGATCATCAGTGTTAGAGCTAAAATTAGCATGTTTAAAGTGATTTTCATGCTTCCAGGGGCTCGGGAAGTTAATTAAATACCATTTGGAGGCATTTAATGTTCGAGCAAAAACGGCTGATTTTCGACAAAAGAGATAACACCCCCCGTCATGCTTCAGAAATGTGGAAAATGGTCAGTTTTCAAATGTTTTATTTTTGAACGTCAGTTCACATTTGTAGGTGGATCATCAGTGTTAGAGCTAAAATTAGCATGTTTAAAGTGATTTTCATGCTTCCAGGGGCTCGGGAAGTTAATTAAATACCATTTGGAGGCATTTAATGTTCGAGCAAAAACGGCTGATTTTCGACAAAAGAGATAACACCCCCCCATTACGTCATGCTTCAGAAATGTGGAAAATGGTCCGTTTTCAAATGTTTTATTTTTGAACGTCAGTTCACATTTGTAGGTGGATCATCAGTGTTAGAGCTAAAATTAGCATGTTTAAAGTGATTTTCATGCTTCCAGGGGCTCGGGAAGTTAATTAAATACCATTTGGAGGCATTTAATGTTCGAGCAAAAACGGCTGATTTTCGACAAAAGAGATAACACCCCCCCATTACGTCATGCTTCAGAAATGTGGAAAATGGTCCGTTTTCAAATGTTTTATTTTTGAACGTCAGTTCACATTTGTAGGTGGATCATCAGTGTTAGAGCTAAAATTAGCATGTTTAAAGTGATTTTCATGCTTCCAGGGGCCCAAAACACAAGATTTATGGAATGGTTAAAAGTGCATGAAAATGGCCAATTTACTCACTCTGAGTTCTCAAAAAGGGTTTCTTCACCCCGGGAAGTTAATTAAATACCATTTGGAGGCATTTAATGTTCGAGCAAAAACGGCTGATTTTCGACAAAAGAGATAACACCCCCCCATTACGTCATGCTTCAGAAATGTTGAAAATGGTCCGTTTTCAAATGTTTTATTTTTGAACGTCAGTTCACATTTGTAGGTGGATCATCAGTGTTAGAGCTAAAATTAGCATGTTTAAAGTGATTTTCATGCTTCCAGGGGCTCGGGAAGTTAATTAAATACCATTTGGAGGCATTTAATGTTCGAGCAAAAACGGCTGATTTTCGACAAAAGAGATAACACCCCCCCATTACGTCATGCTTCAGAAATGTGGAAAATGGTCCGTTTTCAAATGTTTTATTTTTGAACGTCAGTTCACATTTGTAGGTGGATCATCAGTGTTAGAGCTAAAATTAGCATGTTTAAAGTGATTTTCATGCTTCCAGGGGCCCAAAACACAAGATTTATGGAATGGTTAAAAGTGCATGAAAATGGCCAATTTACTCACTCTGAGTTCTCAAAAAGGGTTTCTTCACCCCGGGAAGTTAATTAAATACCATTTGGAGGCATTTAATGTTCGAGCAAAAACGGCTGATTTTCGACAAAAGAGATAACACCCCCCCATTACGTCATGCTTCAGAAATGTGGAAAATGGTCCGTTTTCAAATGTTTTATTTTTGAACGTCAGTTCACATTTGTAGGTGGATCATCAGTGTTAGAGCTAAAATTAGCATGTTTAAAGTGATTTTCATGCTTCCAGGGGCCCAAAACACAAGATTTATGGAATGGTTAAAAGTGCATGAAAATGGCCAATTTACTCACTCTGAGTTCTCAAAAAGGGTTTCTTCACCCCGGGAAGTTAATTAAATACCATTTGGAGGCATTTAATGTTCGAGCAAAAACGGCTGATTTTCGACAAAAGAGATAACACCCCCCCATTACGTCATGCTTCAGAAATGTGGAAAATGGTCCGTTTTCAAATGTTTTATTTTTGAACGTCAGTTCACATTTGTAGGTGGATCATCAGTGTTAGAGCTAAAATTAGCATGTTTAAAGTGATTTTCATGCTTCCAGGGGCCCAAAACACAAGATTTATGGAATGGTTAAAAGTGCATGAAAATGGCCAATTTACTCACTCTGAGTTCTCAAAAAGGGTTTCTTCACCCCGGGAAGTTAATTAAATACCATTTGGAGGCATTTAATGTTCGAGCAAAAACGGCTGATTTTCGACAAAAGAGATAACACCCCCCTATTACGTCATGCTTCAGAAATGTGGAAAATGGTCCGTTTTCAAATGTTTTATTTTTGAACGTCAGTTCACATTTGTAGGTGGATCATCAGTGTTAGAGCTAAAATTAGCATGTTTAAAGTGATTTTCATGCTTCCAGGGGCTCGGGAAGTTAATTAAATACCATTTGGAGGCATTTAATGTTCGAGCAAAAACGGCTGATTTTCGACAAAAGAGATAACACCCCCCCATTACGTCATGCTTCAGAAATGTGGAAAATGGTCCGTTTTCAAATGTTTTATTTTTGAACGTCAGTTCACATTTGTAGGTGGATCATCAGTGTTAGAGCTAAAATTAGCATGTTTAAAGTGATTTTCATGCTTCCAGGGGCTCGGGAAGTTAATTAAATACCATTTGGAGGCATTTAATGTTCGAGCAAAAACGGCTGATTTTCGACAAAAGAGATAACACCCCCCCATTACGTCATGCTTCAGAAATGTGGAAAATGGTCCGTTTTCAAATGTTTTATTTTTGAACGTCAGTTCACATTTGTAGGTGGATCATCAGTGTTAGAGCTAAAATTAGCATGTTTAAAGTGATTTTCATGCTTCCAGGGGCTCGGGAAGTGAAATAAATACCATTTGGAGGCATTTAATGTTCGAGCAAAAACGGCTGATTTTCGACAAAAGAGATAACACCCCCCCATTACGTCATGCTTCAGAAATCTGGAAAATGGTCCGTTTTCAAATGTTTTATTTTTGAACGTCAGTTCACATTTGTAGGTGGATCATCAGTGTTAGAGCTAAAATTAGCATGTTTAAAGTGATTTTCATGCTTCCAGTGGCCCAAAACACAAGATTTATGGAATGGTTAAAAGTGCATGAAAATGGCCAATTTACTCACTCTGAGTTCTCAAAAAGTGTTTCTTCACCCCGGGAAGTTAATTAAATACCATTTGGAGGCATTTAATGTTCGAGCAAAAACGGCTGATTTTCGACAAAAGAGATAACACCCCCCATTACGTCATGCTTCAGAAATGTGGAAAATGGTCAGTTTTCAAATGTTTTATTTTTGAACGTCAGTTCACATTTGTAGGTGGATCATCAGTGTTAGAGCTAAAATTAGCATGTTTAAAGTGATTTTCATGCTTCCAGGTGCTCGGGAAGTTAATTAAATACCATTTGGAGGCATTTAATGTTCGAACAAAAACGGATGATTTTCGACAAAAGAGATAACACCCCCCCATTACGTCATGCTTCAGAAATGTGGAAAATGGTCCGTTTTCAAATGTTTTATTTTTGAACGTCAGTTCACATTTGTAGATGGATCATCAGTGTTAGAGCTAAAATTAGCATGTTTAAAGTGATTTTCATGCTTCCAGGGGCCCAAAACACAAGATTTATGGAATGGTTAAAAGTGCATGAAAATGGCCAATTTACTCACTCTGAGTTCTCAAAAAGGGTTTCTTCACCCCGGGAAGTGAAATAAATACCATTTGGAGGCATTTAATGTTCGAGCAAAAACGGCTGATTTTCGACAAAAGAGATAACACCCCCCCATTACGTCATGCTTCAGAAATGTGGAAAATGGTCCGTTTTCAAATGTTTTATTTTTGAACGTCAGTTCACATTTGTAGGTGGATCATCAGTGTTAGAGCTAAAATTAGCATGTTTAAAGTGATTTTCATGCTTCCAGGGGCCCAAAACACAAGATTTATGGAATGGTTAAAAGTGCATGAAAATGGCCAATTTACTCACTCTGAGTTCTCAAAAAGGGTTTCTTCACCCCGGGAAGTTAATTAAATACCATTTGGAGGCATTTAATGTTCGAGCAAAAACGGCTGATTTTCGACAAAAGAGATAACACCCCCCCATTACGTCATGCTTCAGAAATGTGGAAAATGGTCCGTTTTCAAATGTTTTATTTTTGAACGTCAGTTCACATTTGTAGGTGGATCATCAGTGTTAGAGCTAAAATTAGCATGTTTAAAGTGATTTTCATGCTTCCAGGGGCCCAAAACACAAGATTTATGGAATGGTTAAAAGTGCATGAAAATGGCCAATTTACTCACTCTGAGTTCTCAAAAAGGGTTTCTTCACCCCGGGAAGTTAATTAAATACCATTTGGAGGCATTTAATGTTCGAGCAAAAACGGCTGATTTTCGACAAAAGAGATAACACCCCCCCATTACGTCATGCTTCAGAAATGTTGAAAATGGTCCGTTTTCAAATGTTTTATTTTTGAACGTCAGTTCACATTTGTAGGTGGATCATCAGTGTTAGAGCTAAAATTAGCATGTTTAAAGTGATTTTCATGCTTCCAGGGGCTCGGGAAGTTAATTAAATACCATTTGGAGGCATTTAATGTTCGAGCAAAAACGGCTGATTTTCGACAAAAGAGATAACACCCCCCCATTACGTCATGCTTCAGAAATGTGGAAAATGGTCCGTTTTCAAATGTTTTATTTTTGAACGTCAGTTCACATTTGTAGGTGGATCATCAGTGTTAGAGCTAAAATTAGCATGTTTAAAGTGATTTTCATGCTTCCAGGGGCCCAAAACACAAGATTTATGGAATGGTTAAAAGTGCATGAAAATGGCCAATTTACTCACTCTGAGTTCTCAAAAAGGGTTTCTTCACCCCGGGAAGTTAATTAAATACCATTTGGAGGCATTTAATGTTCGAGCAAAAACGGCTGATTTTCGACAAAAGAGATAACACCCCCCCATTACGTCATGCTTCAGAAATGTTGAAAATGGTCCGTTTTCAAATGTTTTATTTTTGAACGTCAGTTCACATTTGTAGGTGGATCATCAGTGTTAGAGCTAAAATTAGCATGTTTAAAGTGATTTTCATGCTTCCAGGGGCTCGGGAAGTTAATTAAATACCATTTGGAGGCATTTAATGTTCGAGCAAAAACGGCTGATTTTCGACAAAAGAGATAACCCCCCCCCATTACGTCATGCTTCAGAAATGTGGAAAATGGTCCGTTTTCAAATGTTTTATTTTTGAACGTTAGTTCACATTTGTAGGTGGATCATCAGTGTTAGAGCTAAAATTAGCATGTTTAAAGTGATTTTCATGCTTCCAGGGGCCCAAAACACAAGATTTATGGAATGGTTAAAAGTGCATGAAAACGGCCAATTTACTCACTCTGAGTTCTCAAAAAGGGTTTCTTCACCCCGGGAAGTGAAATAAATACCATTTGGAGGCATTTAATGTTCGAGCAAAAACGGCTGATTTTCGACAAAAGAGATAACACCCCCCCATTACGTCATGCTTCAGAAATCTGGAAAATGGTCCGTTTTCAAATGTTTTATTTTTGAACGTCAATTCACATTTGTAGGTGGATCATCAGTGTTAGAGCTAAAATTAGCATGTTTAAAGTGATTTTCATGCTTCCAGGGGCCCAAAACACAAGATTTATGGAATGGTTAAAAGTGCATGAAAATGGCCAATTTACTCACTCTGAGTTCTCAAAAAGGGTTTCTTCACCCCGGGAAGGTAATTAAATACCATTTGGAGGCATTTAATGTTCGAGCAAAAACGGCTGATTTTCGACAAAAGAGATAACACCCCCCCATTACGTCATGCTTCAGAAATGTGGAAAATGGTCCGTTTTCAAATGTTTTATTTTTGAACGTCAGTTCACATTTGTAGGTGGATCATCAGTGTTAGAGCTAAAATTAGCATGTTTAAAGTGATTTTCATGCTTCCAGGGGCCCAAAACACAAGATTTATGGAATGGTTAAAAGTGCATGAAAATGGCCAATTTACTCACTCTGAGTTCTCAAAAAGGGTTTCTTCACCCCGGGAAGTTAATTAAATACCATTTGGAGGCATTTAATGTTCGAGCAAAAACGGCTGATTTTCGACAAAAGAGATAACACCCCCCCATTACGTCATGCTTCAGAAATGTTGAAAATGGTCCGTTTTCAAATGTTTTATTTTTGAACGTCAGTTCACATTTGTAGGTGGATCATCAGTGTTAGAGCTAAAATTAGCATGTTTAAAGTGATTTTCATGCTTCCAGGGGCTCGGGAAGTTAATTAAATACCATTTGGAGGCATTTAATGTTCGAGCAAAAACGGCTGATTTTCGACAAAAGAGATAACACCCCCCCATTACGTCATGCTTCAGAAATGTGGAAAATGGTCCGTTTTCAAATGTTTTATTTTTGAACGTCAGTTCACATTTGTAGGTGGATCATCAGTGTTAGAGCTAAAATTAGCATGTTTAAAGTGATTTTCATGCTTCCAGGGGCCCAAAACACAAGATTTATGGAATGGTTAAAAGTGCATGAAAATGGCCAATTTACTCACTCTGAGTTCTCAAAAAGGGTTTCTTCACCCCGGGAAGTTAATTAAATACCATTTGGAGGCATTTAATGTTCGAGCAAAAACGGCTGATTTTCGACAAAAGAGATAACACCCCCCCATTACGTCATGCTTCAGAAATGTTGAAAATGGTCCGTTTTCAAATGTTTTATTTTTGAACGTCAGTTCACATTTGTAGGTGGATCATCAGTGTTAGAGCTAAAATTAGCATGTTTAAAGTGATTTTCATGCTTCCAGGGGCTCGGGAAGTTAATTAAATACCATTTGGAGGCATTTAATGTTCGAGCAAAAACGGCTGATTTTCGACAAAAGAGATAACCCCCCCCCATTACGTCATGCTTCAGAAATGTGGAAAATGGTCCGTTTTCAAATGTTTTATTTTTGAACGTCAGTTCACATTTGTAGGTGGATCATCAGTGTTAGAGCTAAAATTAGCATGTTTAAAGTGATTTTCATGCTTCCAGGGGCCCAAAACACAAGATTTATGGAATGGTTAAAAGTGCATGAAAATGGCCAATTTACTCACTCTGAGTTCTCAAAAAGGGTTTCTTCACCCCGGGAAGTGAAATAAATACCATTTGGAGGCATTTAATGTTCGAGCAAAAACGGCTGATTTTCGACAAAAGAGATAACACCCCCCCATTACGTCATGCTTCAGAAATGTGGAAAATGGTCCGTTTTCAAATGTTTTATTTTTGAACGTCAGTTCACATTTGTAGGTGGATCATCAGTGTTAGAGCTAAAATTAGCATGTTTAAAGTGATTTTCATGCTTCCAGGGGCCCAAAACACAAGATTTATGGAATGGTTAAAAGTGCATGAAAATGGCCAATTTACTCACTCTGAGTTCTCAAAAGGGTTTCTTCACCCCGGGAAGTTAATTAAATACCATTTGGAGGCATTTAATGTTCGAGCAAAAACGGCTGATTTTCGACAAAAGAGATAACACCCCCCCATTACGTCTTGCTTCAGAAATGTGGAAAATGGTCCGTTTTCAAATGTTTTATTTAGGAACGTCAGTTCACATTTGTAGGTGGATCATCAGTGTTAGAGCTAAAATTAGCATGTTTAAAGTGATTTTCATGCTTCCAGGGGCTCGGGAAGTTAATTAAATACCATTTGGAGGCATTTAATGTTCGAGCAAAAACGGCTGATTTTCGACAAAAGAGATAACCCCCCCCCATTACGTCATGCTTCAGAAATGTGGAAAATGGTCCGTTTTCAAATGTTTTATTTTTGAACGTCAGTTCACATTTGTAGGTGGATCATCAGTGTTAGAGCTAAAATTAGCATGTTTAAAGTGATTTTCATGCTTCCAGGGGCCCAAAACACAAGATTTATGGAATGGTTAAAAGTGCATGAAAACGGCCAATTTACTCACTCTGAGTTCTCAAAAAGGGTTTCTTCACCCCGGGAAGTGAAATAAATACCATTTGGAGGCATTTAATGTTCGAGCAAAAACGGCTGATTTTCGACAAAAGAGATAACACCCCCCCATTACGTCATGCTTCAGAAATCTGGAAAATGGTCCGTTTTCAAATGTTTTATTTTTGAACGTCAATTCACATTTGTAGGTGGATCATCAGTGTTAGAGCTAAAATTAGCATGTTTAAAGTGATTTTCATGCTTCCAGGGGCCCAAAACACAAGATTTATGGAATGGTTAAAAGTGCATGAAAATGGCCAATTTACTCACTCTGAGTTCTCAAAAAGGGTTTCTTCACCCCGGGAAGTTAATTAAATACCATTTGGAGGCATTTAATGTTCGAGCAAAAACGGCTGATTTTCGACAAAAGAGATAAAACCCCCCCATTACGTCATGCTTCAGAAATGTGGAAAATGGTCCGTTTTCAAATGTTTTATTTTTGAACGTCAGTTCACATTTGTAGGTGGATCATCAGTGTTAGAGCTAAAATTAGCATGTTTAAAGTGATTTTCATGCTTCCAGGGGCCCAAAACACAAGATTTATGGAATGGTTAAAAGTGCATGAAAATGGCCAATTTACTCACTCTGAGTTCTCAAAAAGGGTTTCTTCACCCCGGGAAGTTAATTAAATACCATTTGGAGGCATTTAATGTTCGAGCAAAAACGGCTGATTTTCGACAAAAGAGATAACACCCCCCCATTACGTCATGCTTCAGAAATGTGGAAAATGGTCCGTTTTCAAATGTTTTATTTTTGAACGTCAGTTCACATTTGTAGGTGGATCATCAGTGTTAGAGCTAAAATTAGCATGTTTAAAGTGATTTTCATGCTTCCAGGGGCCCAAAACACAAGATTTATGGAATGGTTAAAAGTGCATGAAAATGGCCAATTTACTCACTCTGAGTTCTCAAAAAGGGTTTCTTCACCCCGGGAAGTTAATTAAATACCATTTGGAGGCATTTAATGTTCGAGCAAAAACGGCTGATTTTCGACAAAAGAGATAACACCCCCCCATTACGTCATGCTTCAGAAATGTGGAAAATGGTCCGTTTTCAAATGTTTTATTTTTGAACGTCAGTTCACATTTGTAGGTGGATCATCAGTGTTAGAGCTAAAATTAGCATGTTTAAAGTGATTTTCATGCTTCCAGGGGCTCGGGAAGTTAATTAAATACCATTTGGAGGCATTTAATGTTCGAGCAAAAACGGCTGATTTTCGACAAAAGAGATAACACCCCCCCATTACGTCATGCTTCAGAAATGTGGAAAATGGTCCGTTTTCAAATGTTTTATTTTTGAACGTCAGTTCACATTTGTAGGTGGATCATCAGTGTTAGAGCTAAAATTAGCATGTTTAAAGTGATTTTCATGCTTCCAGGGGCTCGGGAAGTTAATTAAATACCATTTGGAGGCATTTAATGTTCGAGCAAAAACGGCTGATTTTCGACAAAAGAGATAACACCCCCCCATTACGTCATGCTTCAGAAATGTGGAAAATGGTCCGTTTTCAAATGTTTTATTTTTGAACGTCAGTTCACATTTGTAGGTGGATCATCAGTGTTAGAGCTAAAATTAGCATGTTTAAAGTGATTTTCATGCTTCCAGGGGCTCGGGAAGTGAAATAAATACCATTTGGAGGCATTTAATGTTCGAGCAAAAACGGCTGATTTTCGACAAAAGAGATAACACCCCCCCATTACGTCATGCTTCAGAAATCTGGAAAATGGTCCGTTTTCAAATGTTTTATTTTTGAACGTCAGTTCACATTTGTAGGTGGATCATCAGTGTTAGAGCTAAAATTAGCATGTTTAAAGTGATTTTCATGCTTCCAGTGGCCCAAAACACAAGATTTATGGAATGGTTAAAAGTGCATGAAAATGGCCAATTTACTCACTCTGAGTTCTCAAAAAGTGTTTCTTCACCCCGGGAAGTTAATTAAATACCATTTGGAGGCATTTAATGTTCGAGCAAAAACGGCTGATTTTCGACAAAAGAGATAACACCCCCCATTACGTCATGCTTCAGAAATGTGGAAAATGGTCAGTTTTCAAATGTTTTATTTTTGAACGTTAGTTCACATTTGTAGGTGGATCATCAGTGTTAGAGCTAAAATTAGCATGTTTAAAGTGATTTTCATGCTTCCAGGGGCTCGGGAAGTTAATTAAATACCATTTGGAGGCATTTAATGTTCGAACAAAAACGGATGATTTTCGACAAAAGAGATAACACCCCCCCATTACGTCATGCTTCAGAAATCTGGAAAATGGTCCGTTTTCAAATGTTTTATTTTTGAACGTCAGTTCACATTTGTAGGTGGATCATCAGTGTTAGAGCTAAAATTAGCATGTTTAAAGTGATTTTCATGCTTCCAGTGGCCCAAAACACAAGATTTATGGAATGGTTAAAAGTGCATGAAAATGGCCAATTTACTCACTCTGAGTTCTCAAAAAGTGTTTCTTCACCCCGGGAAGTTAATTAAATACCATTTGGAGGCATTTAATGTTCGAGCAAAAACGGCTGATTTTCGACAAAAGAGATAACACCCCCCATTACGTCATGCTTCAGAAATGTGGAAAATGGTCAGTTTTCAAATGTTTTATTTTTGAACGTCAGTTCACATTTGTAGGTGGATCATCAGTGTTAGAGCTAAAATTAGCATGTTTAAAGTGATTTTCATGCTTCCAGGGGCCCAAAACACAAGATTTATGGAATGGTTAAAAGTGCATGAAAATGGCCAATTTACTCACTCTGAGTTCTCAAAAAGGGTTTCTTCACCCCGGGAAGTTAATTAAATACCATTTGGAGGCATTTAATGTTCGAGCAAAAACGGCTGATTTTCGACAAAAGAGATAACACCCCCCCATTACGTCATGCTTCAGAAATGTGGAAAATGGTCCGTTTTCAAATGTTTTATTTTTGAACGTCAGTTCACATTTGTAGGTGGATCATCAGTGTTAGAGCTAAAATTAGCATGTTTAAAGTGATTTTCATGCTTCCAGGGGCCCAAAACACAAGATTTATGGAATGGTTAAAAGTGCATGAAAATGGCCAATTTACTCACTCTGAGTTCTCAAAAAGGGTTTCTTCACCCCGGGAAGTTAATTAAATACCATTTGGAGGCATTTAATGTTCGAGCAAAAACGGCTGATTTTCGACAAAAGAGATAACACCCCCCCATTACGTCATGCTTCAGAAATGTGGAAAATGGTCCGTTTTCAAATGTTTTATTTTTGAACGTCAGTTCACATTTGTAGGTGGATCATCAGTGTTAGAGCTAAAATTAGCATGTTTAAAGTGATTTTCATGCTTCCAGGGGCCCAAAACACAAGATTTATGGAATGGTTAAAAGTGCATGAAAATGGCCAATTTACTCACTCTGAGTTCTCAAAAAGGGTTTCTTCACCCCGGGAAGTTAATTAAATACCATTTGGAGGCATTTAATGTTCGAGCAAAAACGGCTGATTTTCGACAAAAGAGATAACACCCCCCCATTACGTCATGCTTCAGAAATGTGGAAAATGGTCCGTTTTCAAATGTTTTATTTTTGAACGTCAGTTCACATTTGTAGGTGGATCATCAGTGTTAGAGCTAAAATTAGCATGTTTAAAGTGATTTTCATGCTTCCAGGGGCCCAAAACACAAGATTTATGGAATGGTTAAAAGTGCATGAAAATGGCCAATTTACTCACTCTGAGTTCTCAAAAAGGGTTTCTTCACCCCGGGAAGTTAATTAAATACCATTTGGAGGCATTTAATGTTCGAGCAAAAACGGCTGATTTTCGACAAAAGAGATAACACCCCCCCATTACGTCATGCTTCAGAAATGTTGAAAATGGTCCGTTTTCAAATGTTTTATTTTTGAACGTCAGTTCACATTTGTAGGTGGATCATCAGTGTTAGAGCTAAAATTAGCATGTTTAAAGTGATTTTCATGCTTCCAGGGGCTCGGGAAGTTAATTAAATACCATTTGGAGGCATTTAATGTTCGAGCAAAAACGGCTGATTTTCGACAAAAGAGATAACACCCCCCCATTCGGTCATGCTTCAGAAATGTGGAAAATGGTCCGTTTTCAAATGTTTTATTTTTGAACGTCAGTTCACATTTGTAGGTGGATCATCAGTGTTAGAGCTAAAATTAGCATGTTTAAAGTGATTTTCATGCTTCCAGGGGCCCAAAACACAAGATTTATGGAATGGTTAAAAGTGCATGAAAATGGCCAATTTACTCACTCTGAGTTCTCAAAAAGGGTTTCTTCACCCCGGGAAGTTAATTAAATACCATTTGGAGGCATTTAATGTTCGAGCAAAAACGGCTGATTTTCGACAAAAGAGATAACACCCCCCCATTACGTCATGCTTCAGAAATGTTGAAAATGGTCCGTTTTCAAATGTTTTATTTTTGAACGTCAGTTCACATTTGTAGGTGGATCATCAGTGTTAGAGCTAAAATTAGCATGTTTAAAGTGATTTTCATGCTTCCAGGGGCTCGGGAAGTTAATTAAATACCATTTGGAGGCATTTAATGTTCGAGCAAAAACGGCTGATTTTCGACAAAAGAGATAACCCCCCCCCATTACGTCATGCTTCAGAAATGTGGAAAATGGTCCGTTTTCAAATGTTTTATTTTTGAACGTCAGTTCACATTTGTAGGTGGATCATCAGTGTTAGAGCTAAAATTAGCATGTTTAAAGTGATTTTCATGCTTCCAGGGGCCCAAAACACAAGATTTATGGAATGGTTAAAAGTGCATGAAAACGGCCAATTTACTCACTCTGAGTTCTCAAAAAGGGTTTCTTCACCCCGGGAAGTGAAATAAATACCATTTGGAGGCATTTAATGTTCGAGCAAAAACGGCTGATTTTCGACAAAAGAGATAACACCCCCCCATTACGTCATGCTTCAGAAATCTGGAAAATGGTCCGTTTTCAAATGTTTTATTTTTGAACGTCAATTCACATTTGTAGGTGGATCATCAGTGTTAGAGCTAAAATTAGCATGTTTAAAGTGATTTTCATGCTTCCAGGGGCCCAAAACACAAGATTTATGGAATGGTTAAAAGTGCATGAAAATGGCCAATTTACTCACTCTGAGTTCTCAAAAAGGGTTTCTTCACCCCGGGAAGTTAATTAAATACCATTTGGAGGCATTTAATGTTCGAGCAAAAACGGCTGATTTTCGACAAAAGAGATAACACCCCCCCATTACGTCATGCTTCAGAAATGTGGAAAATGGTCCGTTTTCAAATGTTTTATTTTTGAACGTCAGTTCACATTTGTAGGTGGATCATCAGTGTTAGAGCTAAAATTAGCATGTTTAAAGTGATTTTCATGCTTCCAGGGGCCCAAAACACAAGATTTATGGAATGGTTAAAAGTGCATGAAAATGGCCAATTTACTCACTCTGAGTTCTCAAAAAGGGTTTCTTCACCCCGGGAAGTTAATTAAATACCATTTGGAGGCATTTAATGTTCGAGCAAAAACGGCTGATTTTCGACAAAAGAGATAACACCCCCCCATTACGTCATGCTTCAGAAATGTGGAAAATGGTCCGTTTTCAAATGTTTTATTTTTGAACGTCAGTTCACATTTGTAGGTGGATCATCAGTGTTAGAGCTAAAATTAGCATGTTTAAAGTGATTTTCATGCTTCCAGGGGCCCAAAACACAAGATTTATGGAATGGTTAAAAGTGCATGAAAATGGCCAATTTACTCACTCTGAGTTCTCAAAAAGGGTTTCTTCACCCCGGGAAGTTAATTAAATACCATTTGGAGGCATTTAATGTTCGAGCAAAAACGGCTGATTTTCGACAAAAGAGATAACACCCCCCCATTACGTCATGCTTCAGAAATGTTGAAAATGGTCCGTTTTCAAATGTTTTATTTTTGAACGTCAGTTCACATTTGTAGGTGGATCATCAGTGTTAGAGCTAAAATTAGCATGTTTAAAGTGATTTTCATGCTTCCAGGGGCTCGGGAAGTTAATTAAATACCATTTGGAGGCATTTAATGTTCGAGCAAAAACGGCTGATTTTCGACAAAAGAGATAACACCCCCCCATTACGTCATGCTTCAGAAATGTGGAAAATGGTCCGTTTTCAAATGTTTTATTTTTGAACGTCAGTTCACATTTGTAGGTGGATCATCAGTGTTAGAGCTAAAATTAGCATGTTTAAAGTGATTTTCATGCTTCCAGGGGCCCAAAACACAAGATTTATGGAATGGTTAAAAGTGCATGAAAATGGCCAATTTACTCACTCTGAGTTCTCAAAAAGGGTTTCTTCACCCCGGGAAGTTAATTAAATACCATTTGGAGGCATTTAATGTTCGAGCAAAAACGGCTGATTTTCGACAAAAGAGATAACACCCCCCCATTACGTCATGCTTCAGAAATGTTGAAAATGGTCCGTTTTCAAATGTTTTATTTTTGAACGTCAGTTCACATTTGTAGGTGGATCATCAGTGTTAGAGCTAAAATTAGCATGTTTAAAGTGATTTTCATGCTTCCAGGGGCTCGGGAAGTTAATTAAATACCATTTGGAGGCATTTAATGTTCGAGCAAAAACGGCTGATTTTCGACAAAAGAGATAACCCCCCCCCATTACGTCATGCTTCAGAAATGTGGAAAATGGTCCGTTTTCAAATGTTTTATTTTTGAACGTCAGTTCACATTTGTAGGTGGATCATCAGTGTTAGAGCTAAAATTAGCATGTTTAAAGTGATTTTCATGCTTCCAGGGGCCCAAAACACAAGATTTATGGAATGGTTAAAAGTGCATGAAAATGGCCAATTTACTCACTCTGAGTTCTCAAAAAGGGTTTCTTCACCCCGGGAAGTGAAATAAATACCATTTGGAGGCATTTAATGTTCGAGCAAAAACGGCTGATTTTCGACAAAAGAGATAACACCCCCCCATTACGTCATGCTTCAGAAATGTGGAAAATGGTCCGTTTTCAAATGTTTTATTTTTGAACGTCAGTTCACATTTGTAGGTGGATCATCAGTGTTAGAGCTAAAATTAGCATGTTTAAAGTGATTTTCATGCTTCCAGGGGCCCAAAACACAAGATTTATGGAATGGTTAAAAGTGCATGAAAATGGCCAATTTACTCACTCTGAGTTCTCGAAAGGGTTTCTTCACCCCGGGAAGTTAATTAAATACCATTTGGAGGCATTTAATGTTCGAGCAAAAACGGCTGATTTTCGACAAAAGAGATAACACCCCCCCATTACGTCTTGCTTCAGAAATGTGGAAAATGGTCCGTTTTCAAATGTTTTATTTAGGAACGTCAGTTCACATTTGTAGGTGGATCATCAGTGTTAGAGCTAAAATTAGCATGTTTAAAGTGATTTTCATGCTTCCAGGGGCTCGGGAAGTTAATTAAATACCATTTGGAGGCATTTAATGTTCGAGCAAAAACGGCTGATTTTCGACAAAAGAGATAACCCCCCCCCATTACGTCATGCTTCAGAAATGTGGAAAATGGTCCGTTTTCAAATGTTTTATTTTTGAACGTCAGTTCACATTTGTAGGTGGATCATCAGTGTTAGAGCTAAAATTAGCATGTTTAAAGTGATTTTCATGCTTCCAGGGGCCCAAAACACAAGATTTATGGAATGGTTAAAAGTGCATGAAAACGGCCAATTTACTCACTCTGAGTTCTCAAAAAGGGTTTCTTCACCCCGGGAAGTGAAATAAATACCATTTGGAGGCATTTAATGTTCGAGCAAAAACGGCTGATTTTCGACAAAAGAGATAACACCCCCCCATTACGTCATGCTTCAGAAATCTGGAAAATGGTCCGTTTTCAAATGTTTTATTTTTGAACGTCAATTCACATTTGTAGGTGGATCATCAGTGTTAGAGCTAAAATTAGCATGTTTAAAGTGATTTTCATGCTTCCAGGGGCCCAAAACACAAGATTTATGGAATGGTTAAAAGTGCATGAAAATGGCCAATTTACTCACTCTGAGTTCTCAAAAAGGGTTTCTTCACCCCGGGAAGTTAATTAAATACCATTTGGAGGCATTTAATGTTCGAGCAAAAACGGCTGATTTTCGACAAAAGAGATAACACCCCCCCATTACGTCATGCTTCAGAAATGTGGAAAATGGTCCGTTTTCAAATGTTTTATTTTTGAACGTCAGTTCACATTTGTAGGTGGATCATCAGTGTTAGAGCTAAAATTAGCATGTTTAAAGTGATTTTCATGCTTCCAGGGGCCCAAAACACAAGATTTATGGAATGGTTAAAAGTGCATGAAAATGGCCAATTTACTCACTCTGAGTTCTCAAAAAGGGTTTCTTCACCCCGGGAAGTTAATTAAATACCATTTGGAGGCATTTAATGTTCGAGCAAAAACGGCTGATTTTCGACAAAAGAGATAACACCCCCCCATTACGTCATGCTTCAGAAATGTGGAAAATGGTCCGTTTTCAAATGTTTTATTTTTGAACGTCAGTTCACATTTGTAGGTGGATCATCAGTGTTAGAGCTAAAATTAGCATGTTTAAAGTGATTTTCATGCTTCCAGGGGCCCAAAACACAAGATTTATGGAATGGTTAAAAGTGCATGAAAATGGCCAATTTACTCACTCTGAGTTCTCAAAAAGGGTTTCTTCACCCCGGGAAGTTAATTAAATACCATTTGGAGGCATTTAATGTTCGAGCAAAAACGGCTGATTTTCGACAAAAGAGATAACACCCCCCCATTACGTCATGCTTCAGAAATGTGGAAAATGGTCCGTTTTCAAATGTTTTATTTTTGAACGTCAGTTCACATTTGTAGGTGGATCATCAGTGTTAGAGCTAAAATTAGCATGTTTAAAGTGATTTTCATGCTTCCAGGGGCTCGGGAAGTTAATTAAATACCATTTGGAGGCATTTAATGTTCGAGCAAAAACGGCTGATTTTCGACAAAAGAGATAACACCCCCCCATTACGTCATGCTTCAGAAATGTGGAAAATGGTCCGTTTTCAAATGTTTTATTTTTGAACGTCAGTTCACATTTGTAGGTGGATCATCAGTGTTAGAGCTAAAATTAGCATGTTTAAAGTGATTTTCATGCTTCCAGGGGCTCGGGAAGTTAATTAAATACCATTTGGAGGCATTTAATGTTCGAGCAAAAACGGCTGATTTTCGACAAAAGAGATAACACCCCCCCATTACGTCATGCTTCAGAAATGTGGAAAATGGTCCGTTTTCAAATGTTTTATTTTTGAACGTCAGTTCACATTTGTAGGTGGATCATCAGTGTTAGAGCTAAAATTAGCATGTTTAAAGTGATTTTCATGCTTCCAGGGGCTCGGGAAGTGAAATAAATACCATTTGGAGGCATTTAATGTTCGAGCAAAAACGGCTGATTTTCGACAAAAGAGATAACACCCCCCCATTATGTCATGCTTCAGAAATCTGGAAAATGGTCCGTTTTCAAATGTTTTATTTTTGAACGTCAGTTCACATTTGTAGGTGGATCATCAGTGTTAGAGCTAAAATTAGCATGTTTAAAGTGATTTTCATGCTTCCAGGGGCCCAAAACACAAGATTTATGGAATGGTTAAAAGTGCATGAAAATGGCCAATTTACTCACTCTGAGTTCTCAAAAGGGTTTCTTCACCCCGGGAAGTTAATTAAATACCATTTGGAGGCATTTAATGTTCGAGCAAAAACGGCTGATTTTCGACAAAAGAGATAACACCCCCCATTACGTCTTGCTTCAGAAATGTGGAAAATGGTCCGTTTTCAAATGTTTTATTTAGGAACGTCAGTTCACATTTGTAGGTGGATCATCAGTGTTAGAGCTAAAATTAGCATGTTTAAAGTGATTTTCATGCTTCCAGGGGCCCAAAACACAAGATTTATGGAATGGTTAAAAGTGCATGAAAATGGCCAATTTACTCACTCTGAGTTCTCAAAAAGGGTTTCTTCACCCCGGGAAGTTAATTAAATACCATTTGGAGGCATTTAATGTTCGAGCAAAAACGGCTGATTTTCGACAAAAGAGATAACACCCCCCCATTACGTCATGCTTCAGAAATGTGGAAAATGGTCCGTTTTCAAATGTTTTATTTTTGAACGTCAGTTCACATTTGTAGGTGGATCATCAGTGTTAGAGCTAAAATTAGCATGTTTAAAGTGATTTTCATGCTTCCAGGGGCTCGGGAAGTGAAATAAATACCATTTGGAGGCATTTAATGTTCGAGCAAAAACGGCTGATTTTCGACAAAAGAGATAACACCCCCCCATTACGTCATGCTTCAGAAATGTGGAAAATGGTCCGTTTTCAAATGTTTTATTTTTGAACGTCAGTTCACATTTGTAGGTGGATCATCAGTGTTAGAGCTAAAATTAGCATGTTTAAAGTGATTTTCATGCTTCCAGGGGCCCAAAACACAAGATTTATGGAATGGTTAAAAGTGCATGAGAATGGCCAATTTACTCACTCTGAGTTCTCAAAAGGGTTTCTTCACCCCGGGAAGTTAATTAAATACCATTTGGAGGCATTTAATGTTCGAGCAAAAACGGCTGATTTTCGACAAAAGAGATAACACCCCCCCATTACGTCTTGCTTCAGAAATGTGGAAAATGGTCCGTTTTCAAATGTTTTATTTAGGAACGTCAGTTCACATTTGTAGGTGGATCATCAGTGTTAGAGCTAAAATTAGCATGTTTAAAGTGATTTTCATGCTTCCAGGGGCCCAAAACACAAGATTTATGGAATGGTTAAAAGTGCATGAAAATGGCCAATTTACTCACTCTGAGTTCTCAAAAAGGGTTTCTTCACCCCGGGAAGTTAATTAAATACCATTTGGAGGCACTTAATGTTCGAGCAAAAACGGCTGATTTTCGACAAAAGAGATAACACCCCCCCATTACGTCATGCTTCAGAAATGTGGAAAATGGTCCGTTTTCAAATGTTTTATTTTTGAACGTCAGTTCACATTTGTAGGTGGATCATCAGTGTTAGAGCTAAAATTAGCATGTTTAAAGTGATTTTCATGCTTCCAGGGGCTCGGGAAGTGAAATAAATACCATTTGGAGGCATTTAATGTTCGAGCAAAAACGGCTGATTTTCGACAAAAGAGATAACACCCCCCCATTACGTCATGCTTCAGAAATCTGGAAAATGGTCCGTTTTCAAATGTTTTATTTTTGAACGTCAGTTCACATTTGTAGGTGGATCATCAGTGTTAGAGCTAAAATTAGCATGTTTAAAGTGATTTTCATGCTTCCAGGGGCCCAAAACACAAGATTTATGGAATGGTTAAAAGTGCATGAAAATGGCCAATTTACTCACTCTGAGTTCTCAAAAGGGTTTCTTCACCCCGGGAAGTTAATTAAATACCATTTGGAGGCATTTAATGTTCGAGCAAAAACGGCTGATTTTCGACAAAAGAGATAACACCCCCCCATTACGTCTTGCTTCAGAAATGTGGAAAATGGTCCGTTTTCAAATGTTTTATTTAGGAACGTCAGTTCACATTTGTAGGTGGATCATCAGTGTTAGAGCTAAAATTAGCATGTTTAAAGTGATTTTCATGCTTCCAGGGGCTCGGGAAGTTAATTAAATACCATTTGGAGGCATTTAATGTTCGAGCAAAAACGGCTGATTTTCGACAAAAGAGATAACCCCCCCCCCATTACGTCATGCTTCAGAAATGTGGAAAATGGTCCGTTTTCAAATGTTTTATTTTTGAACGTCAGTTCACATTTGTAGGTGGATCATCAGTGTTAGAGCTAAAATTAGCATGTTTAAAGTGATTTTCATGCTTCCAGGGGCCCAAAACACAAGATTTATGGAATGGTTAAAAGTGCATGAAAATGGCCAATTTACTCACTCTGAGTTCTCAAAAAGGGTTTCTTCACCCCGGGAAGTGAAATAAATACCATTTGGAGGCATTTAATGTTCGAGCAAAAACGGCTGATTTTCGACAAAAGAGATAACACCCCCCCATTACGTCATGCTTCAGAAATGTGGAAAATGGTCCGTTTTCAAATGTTTTATTTTTGAACGTCAGTTCACATTTGTAGGTGGATCATCAGTGTTAGAGCTAAAATTAGCATGTTTAAAGTGATTTTCATGCTTCCAGGGGCCCAAAACACAAGATTTATGGAATGGTTAAAAGTGCATGAAAATGGCCAATTTACTCACTCTGAGTTCTCGAAAGGGTTTCTTCACCCCGGGAAGTTAATTAAATACCATTTGGAGGCATTTAATGTTCGAGCAAAAACGGCTGATTTTCGACAAAAGAGATAACACCCCCCCATTACGTCTTGCTTCAGAAATGTGGAAAATGGTCCGTTTTCAAATGTTTTATTTAGGAACGTCAGTTCACATTTGTAGGTGGATCATCAGTGTTAGAGCTAAAATTAGCATGTTTAAAGTGATTTTCATGCTTCCAGGGGCTCGGGAAGTTAATTAAATACCATTTGGAGGCATTTAATGTTCGAGCAAAAACGGCTGATTTTCGACAAAAGAGATAACCCCCCCCCATTACGTCATGCTTCAGAAATGTGGAAAATGGTCCGTTTTCAAATGTTTTATTTTTGAACGTCAGTTCACATTTGTAGGTGGATCATCAGTGTTAGAGCTAAAATTAGCATGTTTAAAGTGATTTTCATGCTTCCAGGGGCCCAAAACACAAGATTTATGGAATGGTTAAAAGTGCATGAAAACGGCCAATTTACTCACTCTGAGTTCTCAAAAAGGGTTTCTTCACCCCGGGAAGTGAAATAAATACCATTTGGAGGCATTTAATGTTCGAGCAAAAACGGCTGATTTTCGACAAAAGAGATAACACCCCCCCATTACGTCATGCTTCAGAAATCTGGAAAATGGTCCGTTTTCAAATGTTTTATTTTTGAACGTCAATTCACATTTGTAGGTGGATCATCAGTGTTAGAGCTAAAATTAGCATGTTTAAAGTGATTTTCATGCTTCCAGGGGCCCAAAACACAAGATTTATGGAATGGTTAAAAGTGCATGAAAATGGCCAATTTACTCACTCTGAGTTCTCAAAAAGGGTTTCTTCACCCCGGGAAGTTAATTAAATACCATTTGGAGGCATTTAATGTTCGAGCAAAAACGGCTGATTTTCGACAAAAGAGATAACACCCCCCCATTACGTCATGCTTCAGAAATGTGGAAAATGGTCCGTTTTCAAATGTTTTATTTTTGAACGTCAGTTCACATTTGTAGGTGGATCATCAGTGTTAGAGCTAAAATTAGCATGTTTAAAGTGATTTTCATGCTTCCAGGGGCCCAAAACACAAGATTTATGGAATGGTTAAAAGTGCATGAAAATGGCCAATTTACTCACTCTGAGTTCTCAAAAAGGGTTTCTTCACCCCGGGAAGTTAATTAAATACCATTTGGAGGCATTTAATGTTCGAGCAAAAACGGCTGATTTTCGACAAAAGAGATAACACCCCCCCATTACGTCATGCTTCAGAAATGTGGAAAATGGTCCGTTTTCAAATGTTTTATTTTTGAACGTCAGTTCACATTTGTAGGTGGATCATCAGTGTTAGAGCTAAAATTAGCATGTTTAAAGTGATTTTCATGCTTCCAGGGGCCCAAAACACAAGATTTATGGAATGGTTAAAAGTGCATGAAAATGGCCAATTTACTCACTCTGAGTTCTCAAAAAGGGTTTCTTCACCCCGGGAAGTTAATTAAATACCATTTGGAGGCATTTAATGTTCGAGCAAAAACGGCTGATTTTCGACAAAAGAGATAACACCCCCCCATTACGTCATGCTTCAGAAATGTGGAAAATGGTCCGTTTTCAAATGTTTTATTTTTGAACGTCAGTTCACATTTGTAGGTGGATCATCAGTGTTAGAGCTAAAATTAGCATGTTTAAAGTGATTTTCATGCTTCCAGGGGCTCGGGAAGTTAATTAAATACCATTTGGAGGCATTTAATGTTCGAGCAAAAACGGCTGATTTTCGACAAAAGAGATAACACCCCCCCATTACGTCATGCTTCAGAAATGTGGAAAATGGTCCGTTTTCAAATGTTTTATTTTTGAACGTCAGTTCACATTTGTAGGTGGATCATCAGTGTTAGAGCTAAAATTAGCATGTTTAAAGTGATTTTCATGCTTCCAGGGGCTCGGGAAGTTAATTAAATACCATTTGGAGGCATTTAATGTTCGAGCAAAAACGGCTGATTTTCGACAAAAGAGATAACACCCCCCCATTACGTCATGCTTCAGAAATGTGGAAAATGGTCCGTTTTCAAATGTTTTATTTTTGAACGTCAGTTCACATTTGTAGGTGGATCATCAGTGTTAGAGCTAA
Source organism: Lissotriton vulgaris (assembly GCF_964263255.1). Classification (NCBI taxonomy): domain Eukaryota; kingdom Metazoa; phylum Chordata; class Amphibia; order Caudata; family Salamandridae; genus Lissotriton; species Lissotriton vulgaris. Next base: position 35,703 of record NW_028244135.1, on the reverse strand, counting down.
AATTAGCATGTTTAAAGTGATTTTCATGCTTCCAGGGGCTCGGGAAGTGAAATAAATACCATTTGGAGGCATTTAATGTTCGAGCAAAAACGGCTGATTTTCGACAAAAGAGATAACACCCCCCCATTATGTCATGCTTCAGAAATCTGGAAAATGGTCCGTTTTCAAATGTTTTATTTTTGAACGTCAGTTCACATTTGTAGGTGGATCATCAGTGTTAGAGCTAAAATTAGCATGTTTAAAGTGATTTTCATGCTTCCAGGGGCCCAAAACACAAGATTTATGGAATGGTTAAAAGTGCATGAAAATGGCCAATTTACTCACTCTGAGTTCTCAAAAGGGTTTCTTCACCCCGGGAAGTTAATTAAATACCATTTGGAGGCATTTAATGTTCGAGCAAAAACGGCTGATTTTCGACAAAAGAGATAACACCCCCCATTACGTCTTGCTTCAGAAATGTGGAAAATGGTCCGTTTTCAAATGTTTTATTTAGGAACGTCAGTTCACATTTGTAGGTGGATCATCAGTGTTAGAGCTAAAATTAGCATGTTTAAAGTGATTTTCATGCTTCCAGGGGCCCAAAACACAAGATTTATGGAATGGTTAAAAGTGCATGAAAATGGCCAATTTACTCACTCTGAGTTCTCAAAAAGGGTTTCTTCACCCCGGGAAGTTAATTAAATACCATTTGGAGGCATTTAATGTTCGAGCAAAAACGGCTGATTTTCGACAAAAGAGATAACACCCCCCCATTACGTCATGCTTCAGAAATGTGGAAAATGGTCCGTTTTCAAATGTTTTATTTTTGAACGTCAGTTCACATTTGTAGGTGGATCATCAGTGTTAGAGCTAAAATTAGCATGTTTAAAGTGATTTTCATGCTTCCAGGGGCTCGGGAAGTGAAATAAATACCATTTGGAGGCATTTAATGTTCGAGCAAAAACGGCTGATTTTCGACAAAAGAGATAACACCCCCCCATTACGTCATGCTTCAGAAATGTGGAAAATGGTCCGTTTTCAAATGTTTTATTTTTGAACGTCAGTTCACATTTGTAGGTGGATCATCAGTGTTAGAGCTAAAATTAGCATGTTTAAAGTGATTTTCATGCTTCCAGGGGCCCAAAACACAAGATTTATGGAATGGTTAAAAGTGCATGAGAATGGCCAATTTACTCACTCTGAGTTCTCAAAAGGGTTTCTTCACCCCGGGAAGTTAATTAAATACCATTTGGAGGCATTTAATGTTCGAGCAAAAACGGCTGATTTTCGACAAAAGAGATAACACCCCCCCATTACGTCTTGCTTCAGAAATGTGGAAAATGGTCCGTTTTCAAATGTTTTATTTAGGAACGTCAGTTCACATTTGTAGGTGGATCATCAGTGTTAGAGCTAAAATTAGCATGTTTAAAGTGATTTTCATGCTTCCAGGGGCCCAAAACACAAGATTTATGGAATGGTTAAAAGTGCATGAAAATGGCCAATTTACTCACTCTGAGTTCTCAAAAAGGGTTTCTTCACCCCGGGAAGTTAATTAAATACCATTTGGAGGCACTTAATGTTCGAGCAAAAACGGCTGATTTTCGACAAAAGAGATAACACCCCCCCATTACGTCATGCTTCAGAAATGTGGAAAATGGTCCGTTTTCAAATGTTTTATTTTTGAACGTCAGTTCACATTTGTAGGTGGATCATCAGTGTTAGAGCTAAAATTAGCATGTTTAAAGTGATTTTCATGCTTCCAGGGGCTCGGGAAGTGAAATAAATACCATTTGGAGGCATTTAATGTTCGAGCAAAAACGGCTGATTTTCGACAAAAGAGATAACACCCCCCCATTACGTCATGCTTCAGAAATCTGGAAAATGGTCCGTTTTCAAATGTTTTATTTTTGAACGTCAGTTCACATTTGTAGGTGGATCATCAGTGTTAGAGCTAAAATTAGCATGTTTAAAGTGATTTTCATGCTTCCAGGGGCCCAAAACACAAGATTTATGGAATGGTTAAAAGTGCATGAAAATGGCCAATTTACTCACTCTGAGTTCTCAAAAGGGTTTCTTCACCCCGGGAAGTTAATTAAATACCATTTGGAGGCATTTAATGTTCGAGCAAAAACGGCTGATTTTCGACAAAAGAGATAACACCCCCCCATTACGTCTTGCTTCAGAAATGTGGAAAATGGTCCGTTTTCAAATGTTTTATTTAGGAACGTCAGTTCACATTTGTAGGTGGATCATCAGTGTTAGAGCTAAAATTAGCATGTTTAAAGTGATTTTCATGCTTCCAGGGGCTCGGGAAGTTAATTAAATACCATTTGGAGGCATTTAATGTTCGAGCAAAAACGGCTGATTTTCGACAAAAGAGATAACCCCCCCCCCATTACGTCATGCTTCAGAAATGTGGAAAATGGTCCGTTTTCAAATGTTTTATTTTTGAACGTCAGTTCACATTTGTAGGTGGATCATCAGTGTTAGAGCTAAAATTAGCATGTTTAAAGTGATTTTCATGCTTCCAGGGGCCCAAAACACAAGATTTATGGAATGGTTAAAAGTGCATGAAAACGGCCAATTTACTCACTCTGAGTTCTCAAAAAGGGTTTCTTCACCCCGGGAAGTGAAATAAATACCATTTGGAGGCATTTAATGTTCGAGCAAAAACGGCTGATTTTCGACAAAAGAGATAACACCCCCCCATTACGTCATGCTTCAGAAATCTGGAAAATGGTCCGTTTTCAAATGTTTTATTTTTGAACGTCAATTCACATTTGTAGGTGGATCATCAGTGTTAGAGCTAAAATTAGCATGTTTAAAGTGATTTTCATGCTTCCAGGGGCCCAAAACACAAGATTTATGGAATGGTTAAAAGTGCATGAAAATGGCCAATTTACTCACTCTGAGTTCTCAAAAAGGGTTTCTTCACCCCGGGAAGTTAATTAAATACCATTTGGAGGCATTTAATGTTCGAGCAAAAACGGCTGATTTTCGACAAAAGAGATAACACCCCCCCATTACGTCATGCTTCAGAAATGTGGAAAATGGTCCGTTTTCAAATGTTTTATTTTTGAACGTCAGTTCACATTTGTAGGTGGATCATCAGTGTTAGAGCTAAAATTAGCATGTTTAAAGTGATTTTCATGCTTCCAGGGGCTCGGGAAGTGAAATAAATACCATTTGGAGGCATTTAATGTTCGAGCAAAAACGGCTGATTTTCGACAAAAGAGATAACACCCCCCCATTACGTCATGCTTCAGAAATCTGGAAAATGGTCCGTTTTCAAATGTTTTATTTTTGAACGTCAGTTCACATTTGTAGGTGGATCATCAGTGTTAGAGCTAAAATTAGCATGTTTAAAGTGATTTTCATGCTTCCAGGGGCCCAAAACACAAGATTTATGGAATGGTTAAAAGTGCATGAAAATGGCCAATTTACTCACTCTGAGTTCTCAAAAGGGTTTCTTCACCCCGGGAAGTTAATTAAATACCATTTGGAGGCATTTAATGTTCGAGCAAAAACGGCTGATTTTCGACAAAAGAGATAACACCCCCCCATTACGTCTTGCTTCAGAAATGTGGAAAATGGTCCGTTTTCAAATGTTTTATTTAGGAACGTCAGTTCACATTTGTAGGTGGATCATCAGTGTTAGAGCTAAAATTAGCATGTTTAAAGTGATTTTCATGCTTCCAGGGGCCCAAAACACAAGATTTATGGAATGGTTAAAAGTGCATGAAAATGGCCAATTTACTCACTCTGAGTTCTCAAAAAGGGTTTCTTCACCCCGGGAAGTTAATTAAATACCATTTGGAGGCATTTAATGTTCGAGCAAAAACGGCTGATTTTCGACAAAAGAGATAACACCCCCCCATTACGTCATGCTTCAGAAATGTGGAAAATGGTCCGTTTTCAAATGTTTTATTTTTGAACGTCAGTTCACATTTGTAGGTGGATCATCAGTGTTAGAGCTAAAATTAGCATGTTTAAAGTGATTTTCATGCTTCCAGGGGCTCGGGAAGTGAAATAAATACCATTTGGAGGCATTTAATGTTCGAGCAAAAACGGCTGATTTTCGACAAAAGAGATAACACCCCCCCATTACGTCATGCTTCAGAAATGTGGAAAATGGTCCGTTTTCAAATGTTTTATTTTTGAACGTCAGTTCACATTTGTAGGTGGATCATCAGTGTTAGAGCTAAAATTAGCATGTTTAAAGTGATTTTCATGCTTCCAGGGGCCCAAAACACAAGATTTATGGAATGGTTAAAAGTGCATGAAAATGGCCAATTTACTCACTCTGAGTTCTCAAAAGGGTTTCTTCACCCCGGGAAGTTAATTAAATACCATTTGGAGGCATTTAATGTTCGAGCAAAAACGGCTGATTTTCGACAAAAGAGATAACACCCCCCCATTACGTCTTGCTTCAGAAATGTGGAAAATGGTCCGTTTTCAAATGTTTTATTTAGGAACGTCAGTTCACATTTGTAGGTGGATCATCAGTGTTAGAGCTAAAATTAGCATGTTTAAAGTGATTTTCATGCTTCCAGGGGCCCAAAACACAAGATTTATGGAATGGTTAAAAGTGCATGAAAATGGCCAATTTACTCACTCTGAGTTCTCAAAAAGGGTTTCTTCACCCCGGGAAGTTAATTAAATACCATTTGGAGGCACTTAATGTTCGAGCAAAAACGGCTGATTTTCGACAAAAGAGATAACACCCCCCCATTACGTCATGCTTCAGAAATGTGGAAAATGGTCCGTTTTCAAATGTTTTATTTTTGAACGTCAGTTCACATTTGTAGGTGGATCATCAGTGTTAGAGCTAAAATTAGCATGTTTAAAGTGATTTTCATGCTTCCAGGGGCTCGGGAAGTGAAATAAATACCATTTGGAGGCATTTAATGTTCGAGCAAAAACGGCTGATTTTCGACAAAAGAGATAACACCCCCCCATTACGTCATGATTCAGAAATGTGGAAAATGGTCCGTTTTCAAATGTTTTATTTTTGAACGTCAGTTCACATTTGTAGGTGGATCATCAGTGTTAGAGCTAAAATTAGCATGTTTAAAGTGATTTTCATGCTTCCAGGGGCCCAAAACACAAGATTTATGGAATGGTTAAAAGTGCATGAAAATGGCCAATTTACTCACTCTGAGTTCTCAAAAGGGTTTCTTCACCCCGGGAAGTTAATTAAATACCATTTGGAGGCATTTAATGTTCGAGCAAAAACGGCTGATTTTCGACAAAAGAGATAACACCGCCCCATTACGTCTTGCTTCAGAAATGTGGAAAATGGTCCGTTTTCAAATGTTTTATTTAGGAACGTCAGTTCACATTTGTAGGTGGATCATCAGTGTTAGAGCTAAAATTAGCATGTTTAAAGTGATTTTCATGCTTCCAGGGGCCCAAAACACAAGATTTATGGAATGGTTAAAAGTGCATGAAAATGGCCAATTTACTCACTCTGAGTTCTCAAAAAGGGTTTCTTCACCCCGGGAAGTTAATTAAATACCATTTGGAGGCACTTAATGTTCGAGCAAAAACGGCTGATTTTCGACAAAAGAGATAACACCCCCCCATTACGTCATGCTTCAGAAATGTGGAAAATGGTCCGTTTTCAAATGTTTTATTTTTGAACGTCAGTTCACATTTGTAGGTGGATCATCAGTGTTAGAGCTAAAATTAGCATGTTTAAAGTGATTTTCATGCTTCCAGGGGCCCAAAACACAAGATTTATGGAATGGTTAAAAGTGCATGAAAATGGCCAATTTACTCACTCTGAGTTCTCAAAAAGGGTTTCTTCACCCCGGGAAGTTAATTAAATACCATTTGGAGGCATTTAATGTTCGAGCAAAAACGGCTGATTTTCGACAAAAGAGATAACACCCCCCCATTACGTCATGCTTCAGAAATGTGGAAAATGGTCCGTTTTCAAATGTTTTATTTTTGAACGTCAGTTCACATTTGTAGGTGGATCATCAGTGTTAGAGCTAAAATTAGCATGTTTAAAGTGATTTTCATGCTTCCAGGGGCTCGGGAAGTGAAATAAATACCATTTGGAGGCATTTAATGTTCGAGCAAAAACGGCTGATTTTCGACAAAAGAGATAACACCCCCCCATTACGTCATGCTTCAGAAATCTGGAAAATGGTCCGTTTTCAAATGTTTTATTTTTGAACGTCAGTTCACATTTGTAGGTGGATCATCAGTGTTAGAGCTAAAATTAGCATGTTTAAAGTGATTTTCATGCTTCCAGGGGCCCAAAACACAAGATTTATGGAATGGTTAAAAGTGCATGAAAATGGCCAATTTACTCACTCTGAGTTCTCAAAAGGGTTTCTTCACCCCGGGAAGTTAATTAAATACCATTTGGAGGCATTTAATGTTCGAGCAAAAACGGCTGATTTTCGACAAAAGAGATAACACCCCCCCATTACGTCTTGCTTCAGAAATGTGGAAAATGGTCCGTTTTCAAATGTTTTATTTAGGAACGTCAGTTCACATTTGTAGGTGGATCATCAGTGTTAGAGCTAAAATTAGCATGTTTAAAGTGATTTTCATGCTTCCAGGGGCCCAAAACACAAGATTTATGGAATGGTTAAAAGTGCATGAAAATGGCCAATTTACTCACTCTGAGTTCTCAAAAAGGGTTTCTTCACCCCGGGAAGTTAATTAAATACCATTTGGAGGCATTTAATGTTCGAGCAAAAACGGCTGATTTTCGACAAAAGAGATAACACCCCCCATTACGTCATGCTTCAGAAATGTGGAAAATGGTCCGTTTTCAAATGTTTTATTTTTGAACGTCAGTTCACATTTGTAGGTGGATCATCAGTGTTAGAGCTAAAATTAGCATGTTTAAAGTGATTTTCATGCTTCCAGGGGCTCGGGAAGTGAAATAAATACCATTTGGAGGCATTTAATGTTCGAGCAAAAACGGCTGATTTTCGACAAAAGAGATAACACCCCCCCATTACGTCATGCTTCAGAAATGTGGAAAATGGTCCGTTTTCAAATGTTTTATTTTTGAACGTCAGTTCACATTTGTAGGTGGATCATCAGTGTTAGAGCTAAAATTAGCATGTTTAAAGTGATTTTCATGCTTCCAGGGGCCCAAAACACAAGATTTATGGAATGGTTAAAAGTGCATGAAAATGGCCAATTTACTCACTCTGAGTTCTCAAAAGGGTTTCTTCACCCCGGGAAGTTAATTAAATACCATTTGGAGGCATTTAATGTTCGAGCAAAAACGGCTGATTTTCGACAAAAGAGATAACACCCCCCCATTACGTCTTGCTTCAGAAATGTGGAAAATGGTCCGTTTTCAAATGTTTTATTTAGGAACGTCAGTTCACATTTGTAGGTGGATCATCAGTGTTAGAGCTAAAATTAGCATGTTTAAAGTGATTTTTATGCTTCCAGGGGCCCAAAACACAAGATTTATGGAATGGTTAAAAGTGCATGAAAATGGCCAATTTACTCACTCTGAGTTCTCAAAAAGGGTTTCTTCACCCCGGGAAGTTAATTAAATACCATTTGGAGGCACTTAATGTTCGAGCAAAAACGGCTGATTTTCGACAAAAGAGATAACACCCCCCCATTACGTCATGCTTCAGAAATGTGGAAAATGGTCCGTTTTCAAATGTTTTATTTTTGAACGTCAGTTCACATTTGTAGGTGGATCATCAGTGTTAGAGCTAAAATTAGCATGTTTAAAGTGATTTTCATGCTTCCAGGGGCTCGGGAAGTGAAATAAATACCATTTGGAGGCATTTAATGTTCGAGCAAAAACGGCTGATTTTCGACAAAAGAGATAACACCCCCCCATTACGTCATGCTTCAGAAATGTGGAAAATGGTCCGTTTTCAAATGTTTTATTTTTGAACGTCAGTTCACATTTGTAGGTGGATCATCAGTGTTAGAGCTAAAATTAGCATGTTTAAAGTGATTTTCATGCTTCCAGGGGCCCAAAACACAAGATTTATGGAATGGTTAAAAGTGCATGAAAATGGCCAATTTACTCACTCTGAGTTCTCAAAAGGGTTTCTTCACCCCGGGAAGTTAATTAAATACCATTTGGAGGCATTTAATGTTCGAGCAAAAACGGCTGATTTTCGACAAAAGAGATAACACCCCCCCATTACGTCTTGCTTCAGAAATGTGGAAAATGGTCCGTTTTCAAATGTTTTATTTAGGAACGTCAGTTCACATTTGTAGGTGGATCATCAGTGTTAGAGCTAAAATTAGCATGTTTAAAGTGATTTTCATGCTTCCAGGGGCTCGGGAAGTTAATTAAATACCATTTGGAGGCATTTAATGTTCGAGCAAAAACGGCTGATTTTCGACAAAAGAGATAACCCCCCCCCATTACGTCATGCTTCAGAAATGTGGAAAATGGTCCGTTTTCAAATGTTTTATTTTTGAACGTCAGTTCACATTTGTAGGTGGATCATCAGTGTTAGAGCTAAAATTAGCATGTTTAAAGTGATTTTCATGCTTCCAGGGGCCCAAAACACAAGATTTATGGAATGGTTAAAAGTGCATGAAAACGGCCAATTTACTCACTCTGAGTTCTCAAAAAGGGTTTCTTCACCCCGGGAAGTGAAATAAATACCATTTGGAGGCATTTAATGTTCGAGCAAAAACGGCTGATTTTCGACAAAAGAGATAACACCCCCCCATTACGTCATGCTTCAGAAATCTGGAAAATGGTCCGTTTTCAAATGTTTTATTTTTGAACGTCAATTCACATTTGTAGGTGGATCATCAGTGTTAGAGCTAAAATTAGCATGTTTAAAGTGATTTTCATGCTTCCAGGGGCCCAAAACACAAGATTTATGGAATGGTTAAAAGTGCATGAAAATGGCCAATTTACTCACTCTGAGTTCTCAAAAAGGGTTTCTTCACCCCGGGAAGTTAATTAAATACCATTTGGAGGCATTTAATGTTCGAGCAAAAACGGCTGATTTTCGACAAAAGAGATAACACCCCCCCATTACGTCATGCTTCAGAAATGTGGAAAATGGTCCGTTTTCAAATGTTTTATTTTTGAACGTCAGTTCACATTTGTAGGTGGATCATCAGTGTTAGAGCTAAAATTAGCATGTTTAAAGTGATTTTCATGCTTCCAGGGGCTCGGGAAGTGAAATAAATACCATTTGGAGGCATTTAATGTTCGAGCAAAAACGGCTGATTTTCGACAAAAGAGATAACACCCCCCCATTACGTCATGCTTCAGAAATCTGGAAAATGGTCCGTTTTCAAATGTTTTATTTTTGAACGTCAGTTCACATTTGTAGGTGGATCATCAGTGTTAGAGCTAAAATTAGCATGTTTAAAGTGATTTTCATGCTTCCAGGGGCCCAAAACACAAGATTTATGGAATGGTTAAAAGTGCATGAAAATGGCCAATTTACTCACTCTGAGTTCTCAAAAGGGTTTCTTCACCCCGGGAAGTTAATTAAATACCATTTGGAGGCATTTAATGTTCGAGCAAAAACGGCTGATTTTCGACAAAAGAGATAACACCCCCCCATTACGTCTTGCTTCAGAAATGTGGAAAATGGTCCGTTTTCAAATGTTTTATTTAGGAACGTCAGTTCACATTTGTAGGTGGATCATCAGTGTTAGAGCTAAAATTAGCATGTTTAAAGTGATTTTCATGCTTCCAGGGGCCCAAAACACAAGATTTATGGAATGGTTAAAAGTGCATGAAAATGGCCAATTTACTCACTCTGAGTTCTCAAAAAGGGTTTCTTCACCCCGGGAAGTTAATTAAATACCATTTGGAGGCATTTAATGTTCGAGCAAAAACGGCTGATTTTCGACAAAAGAGATAACACCCCCCCATTACGTCATGCTTCAGAAATGTGGAAAATGGTCCGTTTTCAAATGTTTTATTTTTGAACGTCAGTTCACATTTGTAGGTGGATCATCAGTGTTAGAGCTAAAATTAGCATGTTTAAAGTGATTTTCATGCTTCCAGGGGCTCGGGAAGTGAAATAAATACCATTTGGAGGCATTTAATGTTCGAGCAAAAACGGCTGATTTTCGACAAAAGAGATAACACCCCCCCATTACGTCATGCTTCAGAAATGTGGAAAATGGTCCGTTTTCAAATGTTTTATTTTTGAACGTCAGTTCACATTTGTAGGTGGATCATCAGTGTTAGAGCTAAAATTAGCATGTTTAAATGCTTCCAGGGGCCCAAAACACAAGATTTATGGAATGGTTAAAAGTGCATGAAAATGGCCAATTTACTCACTCTGAGTTCTCAAAAGGGTTTCTTCACCCCGGGAAGTTAATTAAATACCATTTGGAGGCATTTAATGTTCGAGCAAAAACGGCTGATTTTCGACAAAAGAGATAACACCCCCCCATTACGTCTTGCTTCAGAAATGTGGAAAATGGTCCGTTTTCAAATGTTTTATTTAGGAACGTCAGTTCACATTTGTAGGTGGATCATCAGTGTTAGAGCTAAAACTAGCATGTTTAAAGTGATTTTCATGCTTCCAGGGGCCCAAAACACAAGATTTATGGAATGGTTAAAAGTGCATGAAAATGGCCAATTTACTCACTCTGAGTTCTCAAAAAGGGTTTCTTCACCCCGGGAAGTTAATTAAATACCATTTGGAGGCACTTAATGTTCGAGCAAAAACGGCTGATTTTCGACAAAAGAGATAACACCCCCCCATTACGTCATGCTTCAGAAATGTGGAAAATGGTCCGTTTTCAAATGTTTTATTTTTGAACGTCAGTTCACATTTGTAGGTGGATCATCAGTGTTAGAGCTAAAATTAGCATGTTTAAAGTGATTTTCATGCTTCCAGGGGCTCGGGAAGTTAATTAAATACCATTTGGAGGCATTTAATGTTCGAGCAAAAACGGCTGATTTTCGACAAAAGAGATAACACCCCCCCATTACGTCATGCTTCAGAAATGTGGAAAATGGTCCGTTTTCAAATGTTTTATTTTTGAACGTCAGTTCACATTTGTAGGTGGATCATCAGTGTTAGAGCTAAAATTAGCATGTTTAAAGTGATTTTCATGCTTCCAGGGGCCCAAAACACAAGATTTATGGAATGGTTAAAAGTGCATGAAAATGGCCAATTTACTCACTCTGAGTTCTCAAAAAGGGTTTCTTCACCCCGGGAAGTGAAATAAATACCATTTGGAGGCATTTAATGTTCGAGCAAAAACGGTTGATTTTCGACAAAAGAGATAACACCCCCCCATTACGTCATGCTTCAGAAATGTGGAAAATGGTCCGTTTTCAAATGTTTTATTTTTGAACGTCAGTTCACATTTGTAGGTGGATCATCAGTGTTAGAGCTAAAATTAGCATGTTTAAAGTGATTTTCATGCTTCCAGGGGCTCGGGAAGTTAATTAAATACCATTTGGAGGCATTTAATGTTCGAGCAAAAACGGCTGATTTTCGACAAAAGAGATAACACCCCCCCATTACGTCATGCTTCAGAAATGTGGAAAATGGTCCGTTTTCAAATGTTTTATTTTTGAACGTCAGTTCACATTTGTAGGTGGATCATCAGTGTTAGAGCTAAAATTAGCATGTTTAAAGTGATTTTCATGCTTCCAGGGGCTCGGGAAGTTAATTAAATACCATTTGGAGGCATTTAATGTTCGAGCAAAAACGGCTGATTTTTGACAAAAGAGATAACACCCCCCCATTACGTCATGCTTCAGAAATGTGGAAAATGGTCCGTTTTCAAATGTTTTATTTTTGAACGTCAGTTCACATTTGTAGGTGGATCATCAGTGTTAGAGCTAAAATTAGCATGTTTAAAGTGATTTTCATGCTTCCAGGGGCCCAAAACACAAGATTTATGGAATGGTTAAAAGTGCATGAAAATGGCCAATTTACTCACTCTGAGTTCTCAAAAAGGGTTTCTTCACCCCGGGAAGTTAATTAAATACCATTTGGAGGCATTTAATGTTCGAGCAAAAACGGCTGATTTTCGACAAAAGAGAAAACACCCCCCCCATTACGTCATGCTTCAGAAATGTGGAAAATGGTCCGTTTTCAAATGTTTTATTTTTGAACGTCAGTTCACATTTGTAGGTGGATCATCAGTGTTAGAGCTAAAATTAGCATGTTTAAAGTGATTTTCATGCTTCCAGGGGCTCGGGAAGTTAATTAAATACCATTTGGAGGCATTTAATGTTCGAGCAAAAACTGCTGATTTTTGACAAAAGAGATAACACCCCCCTATTACGTCATGCTTCAGAAATGTGGAAAATGGTCCGTTTTCAAATGTTTTATTTTTGAACGTCAGTTCACATTTGTAGGTGGATCATCAGTGTTAGAGCTAAAATTAGCATGTTTAAAGTGATTTTCATGCTTCCAGGGGCCCAAAACACAAGATTAATGGAATGGTTAAAAGTGCATGAAAATGGCCAATTTACTCACTCTGAGTTCTCAAAAAGGGTTTCTTCACCCCGGGAAGTGAAATAAATACCATTTGGAGGCATTTAATGTTCGAGCAAAAACGGCTGATTTTCGACAAAAGAGATAACACCCCCCCATTACGTCATGCTTCAGAAATGTGGAAAATGGTCCGTTTTCAAATGTTTTATTTTTGAACGTCAGTTCACATTTGTAGGTGGATCATCAGTGTTAGAGCTAAAATTAGCATGTTTAAAGTGATTTTCATGCTTCCAGGGGCTCGGGAAGTTAATTAAATACCATTTGGAGGCATTTAATGTTCGAGCAAAAACGGCTGATTTTCGACAAAAGAGATAACACCCCCCTATTACGTCATGCTTCAGAAATGTGGAAAATGGTCCGTTTTCAAATGTTTTATTTTTGAACGTCAGTTCACATTTGTAGGTGGATCATCAGTGTTAGAGCTAAAATTAGCATGTTTAAAGTGATTTTCATGCTTCCAGGGGCCCAAAACACAAGATTAATGGAATGGTTAAAAGTGCATGAAAATGGCCAATTTACTCACTCTGAGTTCTCAAAAAGGGTTTCTTCACCCCGGGAAGTGAAATAAATACCATTTGGAGGCATTTAATGTTCGAGCAAAAACGGCTGATTTTCGACAAAAGAGATAACACCCCCCCATTACGTCATGCTTCAGAAATGTGGAAAATGGTCCGTTTTCAAATGTTTTATTTTTGAACGTCAGTTCACATTTGTAGGTGGATCATCAGTGTTAGAGCTAAAATTAGCATGTTTAAAGTGATTTTCATGCTTCCAGGGGCTCGGGAAGTTAATTAAATACCATTTGGAGGCATTTAATGTTCGAGCAAAAACGGCTGATTTTCGACAAAAGCGATAACACCCCCCCCATTACGTCATGCTTCAGAAATGTGGAAAATGGTCCGTTTTCAAATGTTTTATTTTTGAACGTCAGTTCACATTTGTAGGTGGATCATCAGTGTTAGAGCTAAAATTAGCATGTTTAAAGTGATTTTCATGCTTCCAGGGGCCCAAAACACAAGATTTATGGAATGGTTAAAAGTGCATGAAAATGGCCAATTTACTCACTCTGAGTTCTCAAAAAGGGTTTCTTCACCCCGGGAAGTTAATTAAATACCATTTGGAGGCATTTAATGTTCGAGCAAAAACGGCTGATTTTCGACAAAAGAGATAACACCCCCCCATTACGTCATGCTTCAGAAATGTGGAAAATGGTCCGTTTTCAAATGTTTTATTTTTGAACGTCAGTTCACATTTGTAGGTGGATCATCAGTGTTAGAGCTAAAATTAGCATGTTTAAAGTGATTTTCATGCTTCCAGGGGCTCAGGAAGTTAATTAAATACCATTTGGAGGCATTTAATGTTCGAGCAAAAACGGCTGATTTTCGACAAAAGAGATAACACCCCCAATTACGTCATGCTTCAGAAATGTGGAAAATGGTCCGTTTTCAAATGTTTTATTTTTGAACGTCAGTTCACATTTGTAGGTGGATCATCAGTGTTAGAGCTAAAATTAGCATGTTTAAAGTGATTTTCATGCTTCCAGGGGCCCAAAACACAAGATTTATGGAATGGTTAAAAGTGCATGAAAATGGCCAATTTACTCACTCTGAGTTCTCAAAAAGGGTTTCTTCACCCCGGGAAGTTAATTAAATACCATTTGGAGGCATTTAATGTTCGAGCAAAAACGGCTGATTTTCGACAAAAGAGATAAGACCCCCCCCATTACGTCATGCTTCAGAAATGTGGAAAATGGTCCGTTTTCAAATGTTTTATTTTTGAACGTCAGTTCACATTTGTAGGTGGATCATCAGTGTTAGAGCTAAAATTAGCATGTTTAAAGTGATTTTCATGCTTCCAGGGGCTCGGGAAGTTAATTAAATACCATTTGGAGGCATTTAATGTTCGAGCAAAAACGGCTGATTTTCGACAAAAGAGATAACACCCCCCTATTACGTCATGCTTCAGAAATGTGGAAAATGGTCCGTTTTCAAATGTTTTATTTTTGAACGTCAGTTCACATTTGTAGGTGGATCATCAGTGTTAGAGCTAAAATTAGCATGTTTAAAGTGATTTTCATGCTTCCAGGGGCCCAAAACACAAGATTAATGGAATGGTTAAAAGTGCATGAAAATGGCCAATTTACTCACTCTGAGTTCTCAAAAAGGGTTTCTTCACCCCGGGAAGTGAAATAAATACCATTTGGAGGCATTTAATGTTCGAGCAAAAACGGCTGATTTTCGACAAAAGAGATAACACCCCCCCATTACGTCATGCTTCAGAAATGTGGAAAATGGTCCGTTTTCAAATGTTTTATTTTTGAACGTCAGTTCACATTTGTAGGTGGATCATCAGTGTTAGAGCTAAAATTAGCATGTTTAAAGTGATTTTCATGCTTCCAGGGGCTCGGGAAGTTAATTAAATACCAATTTGAGGCATTTAATGTTCGAGCAAAAACGGCTGATTTTCGACAAAAGAGATAACACCCCCCCCATTACGTCATGCTTCAGAAATGTGGAAAATGGTCCGTTTTCAAATGTTTTATTTTTGAACGTCAGTTCACATTTGTAGGTGGATCATCAGTGTTAGAGCTAAAATTAGCATGTTTAAAGTGATTTTCATGCTTCCAGGGGCCCAAAACACAAGAATTATGGAATGGTTAAAAGTGCATGAAAATGGCCAATTTACTCACTCTGAGTTCTCAAAAAGGGTTTCTTCACCCCGGGAAGTTAATTAAATACCATTTGGAGGCATTTAATGTTCGAGCAAAAACGGCTGATTTTCGACAAAAGAGATAACACCCCCCATTACGTCATGCTTCAGAAATGTGGAAAATGGTCCGTTTTCAAATGTTTTATTTTTGAACGTCAGTTCACATTTGTAGGTGGATCATCAGTGTTAGAGCTAAAATTAGCATGTTTAAAGTGATTTTCATGCTTCCAGGGGCTCGGGAAGTTAATTAAATACCATTTGGAGGCATTTAATGTTCGAGCAAAAACGGCTGATTTTCGACAAAAGAGATAACACCCCCCCATTACGTCATGCTTCAGAAATGTGGAAAATGGTCCGTTTTCAAATGTTTTATTTTTGAACGTCAGTTCACATTTGTAGGTGGATCATCAGTGTTAGAGCTAAAATTAGCATGTTTAAAGTGATTTTCATGCTTCCAGGGGCCCAAAACACAAGATTTATGGAATGGTTAAAAGTGCATGAAAATGGCCAATTTACTCACTCTGAGTTCTCAAAAAGGGTTTCTTCACCCCGGGAAGTTAATTAAATACCATTTGGAGGCATTTAATGTTCGAGCAAAAACGGCTGATTTTCGACAAAAGAGATAACACCCCCCCATTACGTCATGCTTCAGAAATGTGGAAAATGGTCCGTTTTCAAATGTTTTATTTTTGAACGTCAGTTCACATTTGTAGGTGGATCATCAGTGTTAGAGCTAAAATTAGCATGTTTAAAGTGATTTTCATGCTTCCAGGGGCTCGGGAAGTTAATTAAATACCATTTGGAGGCATTTAATGTTCGAGCAAAAACGGCTGATTTTCGACAAAAGAGATAACACCCCCCCATTACGTCATGCTTCAGAAATGTGGAAAATGGTCCGTTTTCAAATGTTTTATTTTTGAACGTCAGTTCACATTTGTAGGTGGATCATCAGTGTTAGAGCTAAAATTAGCATGTTTAAAGTGATTTTCATGCTTCCAGGGGCCCAAAACACAAGATTTATGGAATGGTTAAAAGTGCATGAAAATGGCCAATTTACTCACTCTGAGTTCTCAAAAAGGGTTTCTTCACCCCGGGAAGTTAATTAAATACCATTTGGAGGCATTTAATGTTCGAGCAAAAACGGCTGATTTTCGACAAAAGAGATAACACCCCCCCATTACGTCATGCTTCAGAAATGTGGAAAATGGTCCGTTTTCTAATGTTTTATTTTTGAACGTCAGTTCACATTTGTAGGTGGATCATCAGTGTTAGAGCTAAAATTAGCATGTTTAAAGTGATTTTCATGCTTCCAGGGGCCCAAAACACAAGATTAATGGAATGGTTAAAAGTGCATGAAAATGGCCAATTTACTCACTCTGAGTTCTCAAAAAGGGTTTCTTCACCCCGGGAAGTGAAATAAATACCATTTGGAGGCATTTAATGTTCGAGCAAAAACGGCTGATTTTCGACAAAAGAGATAACACCCCCCCCATTACGTCATGCTTCAGAAATGTGGAAAATGGTCCGTTTTCAAATGTTTTATTTTTGAACGTCAGTTCACATTTGTAGGTGGATCATCAGTGTTAGAGCTAAAATTAGCATGTTTAAAGTGATTTTCATGCTTCCAGGGGCTCAGGAAGTTAATTAAATACCATTTGGAGGCATTTAATGTTCGAGCAAAAACGGCTGATTTTCGAGAAAAGAGATAACACCCCCCCATTACGTCATGCTTCAGAAATGTGGAAAATGGTCCGTTTTCAAATGTTTTATTTTTGAACGTCAGTTCACATTTGTAGGTGGATCATCAGTGTTAGAGCTAAAATTAGCATGTTTAAAGTGATTTTCATGCTTCCAGGGGCTCGGGAAGTGAAATAAATACCATTTGGAGGCATTTAATGTTCGAGCAAAAACGGCTGATTTTCAACAAAAGAGATAACACCCCCCCATTACGTCATGCTTCAGAAATGTGGAAAATGGTCCGTTTTCAAATGTTTTATTTTTGAACGTCAGTTCACATTTGTAGGTGGATCATCAGTGTTAGAGCTAAAATTAGCATGTTTAAAGTGATTTTCATGCTTCCAGGGGCTCGGGAAGTTAATTAAATACCATTTGGAGGCATTTAATGTTCGAGCAAAAACGGCTGATTTTCGACAAAAGAGATAACACCCCCCCCATTACGTCATGCTTCAGAAATGTGGAAAATAGTCCGTTTTCAAATGTTTTATTTTTGAACGTCAGTTCACATTTGTAGGTGGATCATCAGTGTTAGAGCTAAAATTAGCATGTTTAAAGTGATTTTCATGCTTCCAGGGGCCCAAAACACAAGAATAATGGAATGGTTAAAAGTGCATGAAAATGGCCAATTTACTCACTCTGAGTTCTCAAAAAGGGTTTCTTCACCCCGGGAAGTGAAATAAATACCATTTGGAGGCATTTAATGTTCGAGCAAAAACGGCTGATTTTCGACAAAAGAGATAACACCCCCCCATTACGTCATGCTTCAGAAATGTGGAAAATGGTCCGTTTTCAAATGTTTTATTTTTGAACGTCAGTTCACATTTGTAGGTGGATCATCAGTGTTAGAGCTAAAATTAGCATGTTTAAAGTGATTTTCATGCTTCCAGGGGCCCAAAACACAAGATTAATGGAATGGTTAAAAGTGCATGAAAATGGCCAATTTACTCACTCTGAGTTCTCAAAAAGGGTTTCTTCACCCCGGGAAGTGAAATAAATACCATTTGGAGGCATTTAATGTTTGAGCAAAAACGGCTGATTTTCGACAAAAGAGATAACACCCCCCCATTACGTCATGCTTCAGAAATGTGAAAAATGGTCCGTTTTCAAATGTTTTATTTTTGAACGTCAGTTCACATTTGTAGGTGGATCATCAGTGTTAGAGCTAAAATTAGCATGTTTAAAGTGATTTTCATGCTTCCAGGGGCTCGGGAAGTTAATTAAATACCATTTGGAGGCATTTAATGTTCGAGCAAAAACGGCTGATTTTCGACAAAAGAGATAACACCCCCCATTACGTCATGCTTCAGAAATGTGGAAAATGGTCCGTTTTCAAATGTTTTATTTTTGAACGTCAGTTCACATTTGTAGGTGGATCATCAGTGTTAGAGCTAAAATTAGCATGTTTAAAGTGATTTTCATGCTTCCAGGGGCCCAAAACACAAGATTAATGGAATGGTTAAAAGTGCATGAAAATGGCCAATTTACTCACTCTGAGTTCTCAAAAAGGGTTTCTTCACCCCGGGAAGTGAAATAAATACCATTTGGAGGCATTTAATGTTCCAGCAAAAACGGCTGATTTTCGACAAAAGAGATAACACCCCCCCATTACGTCATGCTTCAGAAATGTGGAAAATGGTCCGTTTTCAAATGTTTTATTTTTGAACGTCAGTTCACATTTGTAGGTGGATCATCAGTGTTAGAGCTAAAATTAGCATGTTTAAAGTGATTTTCATGCTTCCAGGGGCCCAAAACACAAGATTTATGGAATGGTTAAAAGTGCATGAAAATGGCCAATTTACTCACTCTGAGTTCTCAAAAAGGGTTTCTTCACCCCGGGAAGTGAAATAAATACCATTTGGAGGCATTTAATGTTCGAGCAAAAACGGCTGATTTTCGACAAAAGAGATAACACCCCCCCATTACGTCATGCTTCAGAAATGTGGAAAATGGTCCGTTTTCAAATGTTTTATTTTTGAACGTCAGTTCACATTTGTAGGTGGATCATCAGTGTTAGAGCTAAAATTAGCATGTTTAAAGTGATTTTCATGCTTCCAGGGGCTCGGGAAGTTAATTAAATACCAATTTGAGGCATTTAATGTTCGAGCAAAAACGGCTGATTTTCGACAAAAGAGATAACACCCCCCCCATTACGTCATGCTTCAGAAATGTGGAAAATGGTCCGTTTTCAAATGTTTTATTTTTGAACGTCAGTTCACATTTGTAGGTGGATCATCAGTGTTAGAGCTAAAATTAGCATGTTTAAAGTGATTTTCATGCTTCCAGGGGCCCAAAACACAAGAATTATGGAATGGTTAAAAGTGCATGAAAATGGCCAATTTACTCACTCTGAGTTCTCAAAAAGGGTTTCTTCACCCCGGGAAGTTAATTAAATACCATTTGGAGGCATTTAATGTTCGAGCAAAAACGGCTGATTTTCGACAAAAGAGATAACACCCCCCCATTACGTCATGCTTCAGAAATGTGGAAAATGGTCCGTTTTCAAATGTTTTATTTTTGAACGTCAGTTCACATTTGTAGGTGGATCATCAGTGTTAGAGCTAAAATTAGCATGTTTAAAGTGATTTTCATGCTTCCAGGGGCTCAGGAAGTTAATTAAATACCATTTGGAGGCATTTAATGTTCGAGCAAAAACGGCTGATTTTCGACAAAAGAGATAACACCCCCCATTACGTCATGCTTCAGAAATGTGGAAAATGGTCCGTTTTCAAATGTTTTATTTTTGAACGTCAGTTCACATTTGTAGGTGGATCATCAGTGTTAGAGCTAAAATTAGCATGTTTAAAGTGATTTTCATGCTTCCAGGGGCCCAAAACACAAGATTTATGGAATGGTTAAAAGTGCATGAAAATGGCCAATTTACTCACTCTGAGTTCTCAAAAAGGGTTTCTTCACCCCGGGAAGTTAATTAAATACCATTTGGAGGCATTTAATGTTCGAGCAAAAACGGCTGATTTTCGACAAAAGAGATAAGACCCCCCCCATTACGTCATGCTTCAGAAATGTGGAAAATGGTCCGTTTTCAAATGTTTTATTTTTGAACGTCAGTTCACATTTGTAGGTGGATCATCAGTGTTAGAGCTAAAATTAGCATGTTTAAAGTGATTTTCATGCTTCCAGGGGCTCGGGAAGTTAATTAAATACCATTTGGAGGCATTTAATGTTCGAGCAAAAACGGCTGATTTTCGACAAAAGAGATAACACCCCCCTATTACGTCATGCTTCAGAAATGTGGAAAATGGTCCGTTTTCAAATGTTTTATTTTTGAACGTCAGTTCACATTTGTAGGTGGATCATCAGTGTTAGAGCTAAAATTAGCATGTTTAAAGTGATTTTCATGCTTCCAGGGGCCCAAAACACAAGATTAATGGAATGGTTAAAAGTGCATGAAAATGGCCAATTTACTCACTCTGAGTTCTCAAAAAGGGTTTCTTCACCCCGGGAAGTGAAATAAATACCATTTGGAGGCATTTAATGTTCGTGCAAAAACGGCTGATTTTCGACAAAAGAGATAACACCCCCCCATTACGTCATGCTTCAGAAATGTGGAAAATGGTCCGTTTTCAAATGTTTTATTTTTGAACGTCAGTTCACATTTGTAGGTGGATCATCAGTGTTAGAGCTAAAATTAGCATGTTTAAAGTGATTTTCATGCTTCCAGGGGCTCGGGAAGTTAATTAAATACCAATTTGAGGCATTTAATGTTCGAGCAAAAACGGCTGATTTTCGACAAAAGAGATAACACCCCCCCCATTACGTCATGCTTCAGAAATGTGGAAAATGGTCCGTTTTCAAATGTTTTATTTTTGAACGTCAGTTCACATTTGTAGGTGGATCATCAGTGTTAGAGCTAAAATTAGCATGTTTAAAGTGATTTTCATGCTTCCAGGGGCCCAAAACACAAGAATTATGGAATGGTTAAAAGTGCATGAAAATGGCCAATTTACTCACTCTGAGTTCTCAAAAAGGGTTTCTTCACCCCGGGAAGTTAATTAAATACCATTTGGAGGCATTTAATGTTCGAGCAAAAACGGCTGATTTTCGACAAAAGAGATAACACCCCCCCATTACGTCATGCTTCAGAAATGTGGAAAATGGTCCGTTTTCAAATGTTTTATTTTTGAACGTCAGTTCACATTTGTAGGTGGATCATCAGTGTTAGAGCTAAAATTAGCATGTTTAAAGTGATTTTCATGCTTCCAGGGGCTCGGGAAGTTAATTAAATACCATTTGGAGGCATTTAATGTTCGAGCAAAAACGGCTGATTTTTCACAAAAGAGATAACACCCCCCCATTACGTCATGCTTCAGAAATGTGGAAAATGGTCCGTTTTCAAATGTTTTATTTTTGAACGTCAGTTCACATTTGTAGGTGGATCATCAGTGTTAGAGCTAAAATTAGCATGTTTAAAGTGATTTTCATGCTTCCAGGGGCCCAAAACACAAGATTTATGGAATGGTTAAAAGTGCATGAAAATGGCCAATTTACTCACTCTGAGTTCTCAAAAAGGGTTTCTTCACCCCGGGAAGTTAATTAAATACCATTTGGAGGCATTTAATGTTCGAGCAAAAACGGCTGATTTTCGACAAAAGAGATAACACCCCCCCATTACGTCATGCTTCAGAAATGTGGAAAATGGTCCGTTTTCAAATGTTTTATTTTTGAACGTCAGTTCACATTTGTAGGTGGATCATCAGTGTTAGAGCTAAAATTAGCATGTTTAAAGTGATTTTCATGCTTCCAGGGGCCCAAAACACAAGATTTATGGAATGGTTAAAAGTGCATGAAAATGGCCAATTTACTCACTCTGAGTTCTCAAAAAGGGTTTCTTCACCCCGGGAAGTTAATTAAATACCATTTGGAGGCATTTAATGTTCGAGCAAAAACGGCTGATTTTCGACAAAAGAGATAACACCCCCCCATTACGTCATGCTTCAGAAATGTGGAAAATGGTCCGTTTTCAAATGTTTTATTTTTGAACGTCAGTTCACATTTGTAGGTGGATCATCAGTGTTAGAGCTAAAATTAGCATGTTTAAAGTGATTTTCATGCTTCCAGGGGCTCGGGAAGTTAATTAAATACCATTTGGAGGCATTTAATGTTCGAGCAAAAACGGCTGATTTTCGACAAAAGAGATAACACCCCCCCATTACGTCATGCTTCAGAAATGTGGAAAATGGTCCGTTTTCAAATGTTTTATTTTTGAACGTCAGTTCACATTTGTAGGTGGATCATCAGTGTTAGAGCTAAAATTAGCATGTTTAAAGTGATTTTCATGCTTCCAGGGGCCCAAAACACAAGATTTATGGAATGGTTAAAAGTGCATGAAAATGGCCAATTTACTCACTCTGAGTTCTCAAAAAGGGTTTCTTCACCCCGGGAAGTTAATTAAATACCATTTGGAGGCATTTAATGTTCGAGCAAAAACGGCTGATTATCGACAAAAGAGATAACACCCCCCCATTACGTCATGCTTCAGAAATGTGGAAAATGGTCCGTTTTCTAATGTTTTATTTTTGAACGTCAGTTCACATTTGTAGGTGGATCATCAGTGTTAGAGCTAAAATTAGCATGTTTAAAGTGATTTTCATGCTTCCAGGGGCCCAAAACACAAGATTAATGGAATGGTTAAAAGTGCATGAAAATGGCCAATTTACTCACTCTGAGTTCTCAAAAAGGGTTTCTTCACCCCGGGAAGTGAAATAAATACCATTTGGAGGCATTTAATGTTCGAGCAAAAACGGCTGATTTTCGACAAAAGAGATAACACCCCCCCCATTACGTCATGCTTCAGAAATGTGGAAAATGGTCCGTTTTCAAATGTTTTATTTTTGAACGTCAGTTCACATTTGTAGGTGGATCATCAGTGTTAGAGCTAAAATTAGCATGTTTAAAGTGATTTTCATGCTTCCAGGGGCTCGGGAAGTTAATTAAATACCATTTGGAGGCATTTAATGTTCGAGCAAAAACGGCTGATTTTCGAGAAAAGAGATAACACCCCCCCATTACGTCATGCTTCAGAAATGTGGAAAATGGTCCGTTTTCAAATGTTTTATTTTTGAACGTCAGTTCACATTTGTAGGTGGATCATCAGTGTTAGAGCTAAAATTAGCATGTTTAAAGTGATTTTCATGCTTCCAGGGGCTCGGGAAGTGAAATAAATACCATTTGGAGGCATTTAATGTTCGAGCAAAAACGGCTGATTTTCAACAAAAGAGATAACACCCCCCCATTACGTCATGCTTCAGAAATGTGGAAAATGGTCCGTTTTCAAATGTTTTATTTTTGAACGTCAGTTCACATTTGTAGGTGGATCATCAGTGTTAGAGCTAAAATTAGCATGTTTAAAGTGATTTTCATGCTTCCAGGGGCTCGGGAAGTTAATTAAATACCATTTGGAGGCATTTAATGTTCGAGCAAAAACGGCTGATTTTCGACAAAAGAGATAACACCCCCCCCATTACGTCATGCTTCAGAAATGTGGAAAATAGTCCGTTTTCAAATGTTTTATTTTTGAACGTCAGTTCACATTTGTAGGTGGATCATCAGTGTTAGAGCTAAAATTAGCATGTTTAAAGTGATTTTCATGCTTCCAGGGGCCCAAAACACAAGAATAATGGAATGGTTAAAAGTGCATGAAAATGGCCAATTTACTCACTCTGAGTTCTCAAAAAGGGTTTCTTCACCCCGGGAAGTGAAATAAATACCATTTGGAGGCATTTAATGTTCGAGCAAAAACGGCTGATTTTCGACAAAAGAGATAACACCCCCCCATTACGTCATGCTTCAGAAATGTGGAAAATGGTCCGTTTTCAAATGTTTTATTTTTGAACGTCAGTTCACATTTGTAGGTGGATCATCAGTGTCAGAGCTAAAATTAGCATGTTTAAAGTGATTTTCATGCTTCCAGGGGCCCAAAACACAAGATTAATGGAATGGTTAAAAGTGCATGAAAATGGCCAATTTACTCACTCTGAGTTCTCAAAAAGGGTTTCTTCACCCCGGGAAGTGAAATAAATACCATTTGGAGGCATTTAATGTTTGAGCAAAAACGGCTGATTTTCGACAAAAGAGATAACACCCCCCCATTACGTCATGCTTCAGAAATGTGAAAAATGGTCCGTTTTCAAATGTTTTATTTTTGAACGTCAGTTCACATTTGTAGGTGGATCATCAGTGTTAGAGCTAAAATTAGCATGTTTAAAGTGATTTTCATGCTTCCAGGGGCTCGGGAAGTTAATTAAATACCATTTGGAGGCATTTAATGTTCGAGCAAAAACGGCTGATTTTCGACAAAAGAGATAAGACCCCCCCCATTACGTCATGCTTCAGAAATGTGGAAAATGGTCCGTTTTCAAATGTTTTATTTTTGAACGTCAGTTCACATTTGTAGGTGGATCATCAGTGTTAGAGCTAAAATTAGCATGTTTAAAGTGATTTTCATGCTTCCAGGGGCTCGGGAAGTTAATTAAATACCATTTGGAGGCATTTAATGTTCGAGCAAAAACGGCTGATTTTCGACAAAAGAGATAACACCCCCCTATTACGTCATGCTTCAGAAATGTGGAAAATGGTCCGTTTTCAAATGTTTTATTTTTGAACGTCAGTTCACATTTGTAGGTGGATCATCAGTGTTAGAGCTAAAATTAGCATGTTTAAAGTGATTTTCATGCTTCCAGGGGCCCAAAACACAAGATTAATGGAATGGTTAAAAGTGCATGAAAATGGCCAATTTACTCACTCTGAGTTCTCAAAAAGGGTTTCTTCACCCCGGGAAGTGAAATAAATACCATTTGGAGGCATTTAATGTTCGAGCAAAAACGGCTGATTTTCGACAAAAGAGATAACACCCCCCCATTACGTCATGCTTCAGAAATGTGGAAAATGGTCCGTTTTCAAATGTTTTATTTTTGAACGTCAGTTCACATTTGTAGGTGGATCATCAGTGTTAGAGCTAAAATTAGCATGTTTAAAGTGATTTTCATGCTTCCAGGGGCTCGGGAAGTTAATTAAATACCAATTTGAGGCATTTAATGTTCGAGCAAAAACGGCTGATTTTCGACAAAAGAGATAACACCCCCCCCATTACGTCATGCTTCAGAAATGTGGAAAATGGTCCGTTTTCAAATGTTTTATTTTTGAACGTCAGTTCACATTTGTAGGTGGATCATCAGTGTTAGAGCTAAAATTAGCATGTTTAAAGTGATTTTCATGCTTCCAGGGGCCCAAAACACAAGAATTATGGAATGGTTAAAAGTGCATGAAAATGGCCAATTTACTCACTCTGAGTTCTCAAAAAGGGTTTCTTCACCCCGGGAAGTTAATTAAATACCATTTGGAGGCATTTAATGTTCGAGCAAAAACGGCTGATTTTCGACAAAAGAGATAACACCCCCCATTACGTCATGCTTCAGAAATGTGGAAAATGGTCCGTTTTCAAATGTTTTATTTTTGAACGTCAGTTCACATTTGTAGGTGGATCATCAGTGTTAGAGCTAAAATTAGCATGTTTAAAGTGATTTTCATGCTTCCAGGGGCTCGGGAAGTTAATTAAATACCATTTGGAGGCATTTAATGTTCGAGCAAAAACGGCTGATTTTCGACAAAAGAGATAACACCCCCCCATTACGTCATGCTTCAGAAATGTGGAAAATGGTCCGTTTTCAAATGTTTTATTTTTGAACGTCAGTTCACATTTGTAGGTGGATCATCAGTGTTAGAGCTAAAATTAGCATGTTTAAAGTGATTTTCATGCTTCCAGGGGCCCAAAACACAAGATTTATGGAATGGTTAAAAGTGCATGAAAATGGCCAATTTACTCACTCTGAGTTCTCAAAAAGGGTTTCTTCACCCCGGGAAGTTAATTAAATACCATTTGGAGGCATTTAATGTTCGAGCAAAAACGGCTGATTTTCGACAAAAGAGATAACACCCCCCCATTACGTCATGCTTCAGAAATGTGGAAAATGGTCCGTTTTCAAATGTTTTATTTTTGAACGTCAGTTCACATTTGTAGGTGGATCATCAGTGTTAGAGCTAAAATTAGCATGTTTAAAGTGATTTTCATGCTTCCAGGGGCTCGGGAAGTTAATTAAATACCATTTGGAGGCATTTAATGTTCGAGCAAAAACGGCTGATTTTCGACAAAAGAGATAACACCCCCCCATTACGTCATGCTTCAGAAATGTGGAAAATGGTCCGTTTTCAAATGTTTTATTTTTGAACGTCAGTTCACATTTGTAGGTGGATCATCAGTGTTAGAGCTAAAATTAGCATGTTTAAAGTGATTTTCATGCTTCCAGGGGCCCAAAACACAAGATTTATGGAATGGTTAAAAGTGCATGAAAATGGCCAATTTACTCACTCTGAGTTCTCAAAAAGGGTTTCTTCACCCCGGGAAGTTAATTAAATACCATTTGGAGGCATTTAATGTTCGAGCAAAAACGGCTGATTTTCGACAAAAGAGATAACACCCCCCCATTACGTCATGCTTCAGAAATGTGGAAAATGGTCCGTTTTCTAATGTTTTATTTTTGAACGTCAGTTCACATTTGTAGGTGGATCATCAGTGTTAGAGCTAAAATTAGCATGTTTAAAGTGATTTTCATGCTTCCAGGGGCCCAAAACACAAGATTAATGGAATGGTTAAAAGTGCATGAAAATGGCCAATTTACTCACTCTGAGTTCTCAAAAAGGGTTTCTTCACCCCGGGAAGTGAAATAAATACCATTTGGAGGCATTTAATGTTCGAGCAAAAACGGCTGATTTTCGACAAAAGAGATAACACCCCCCCCATTACGTCATGCTTCAGAAATGTGGAAAATGGTCCGTTTTCAAATGTTTTATTTTTGAACGTCAGTTCACATTTGTAGGTGGATCATCAGTGTTAGAGCTAAAATTAGCATGTTTAAAGTGATTTTCATGCTTCCAGGGGCTCAGGAAGTTAATTAAATACCATTTGGAGGCATTTAATGTTCGAGCAAAAACGGCTGATTTTCGAGAAAAGAGATAACACCCCCCCATTACGTCATGCTTCAGAAATGTGGAAAATGGTCCGTTTTCAAATGTTTTATTTTTGAACGTCAGTTCACATTTGTAGGTGGATCATCAGTGTTAGAGCTAAAATTAGCATGTTTAAAGTGATTTTCATGCTTCCAGGGGCTCGGGAAGTGAAATAAATACCATTTGGAGGCATTTAATGTTCGAGCAAAAACGGCTGATTTTCAACAAAAGAGATAACACCCCCCCATTACGTCATGCTTCAGAAATGTGGAAAATGGTCCGTTTTCAAATGTTTTATTTTTGAACGTCAGTTCACATTTGTAGGTGGATCATCAGTGTTAGAGCTAAAATTAGCATGTTTAAAGTGATTTTCATGCTTCCAGGGGCTCGGGAAGTTAATTAAATACCATTTGGAGGCATTTAATGTTCGAGCAAAAACGGCTGATTTTCGACAAAAGAGATAACACCCCCCCCATTACGTCATGCTTCAGAAATGTGGAAAATAGTCCGTTTTCAAATGTTTTATTTTTGAACGTCAGTTCACATTTGTAGGTGGATCATCAGTGTTAGAGCTAAAATTAGCATGTTTAAAGTGATTTTCATGCTTCCAGGGGCCCAAAACACAAGAATAATGGAATGGTTAAAAGTGCATGAAAATGGCCAATTTACTCACTCTGAGTTCTCAAAAAGGGTTTCTTCACCCCGGGAAGTGAAATAAATACCATTTGGAGGCATTTAATGTTCGAGCAAAAACGGCTGATTTTCGACAAAAGAGATAACACCCCCCCATTACGTCATGCTTCAGAAATGTGGAAAATGGTCCGTTTTCAAATGTTTTATTTTTGAACGTCAGTTCACATTTGTAGGTGGATCATCAGTGTTAGAGCTAAAATTAGCATGTTTAAAGTGATTTTCATGCTTCCAGGGGCCCAAAACACAAGATTAATGGAATGGTTAAAAGTGCATGAAAATGGCCAATTTACTCACTCCGAGTTCTCAAAAAGGGTTTCTTCACCCCGGGAAGTGAAATAAATACCATTTGGAGGCATTTAATGTTTGAGCAAAAACGGCTGATTTTCGACAAAAGAGATAACACCCCCCCATTACGTCATGCTTCAGAAATGTGAAAAATGGTCAGTTTTCAAATGTTTTATTTTTGAACGTCAGTTCACATTTGTAGGTGGATCATCAGTGTTAGAGCTAAAATTAGCATGTTTAAAGTGATTTTCATGCTTCCAGGGGCTCGGGAAGTTAATTAAATACCATTTGGAGGCATTTAATGTTCGAGCAAAAACGGCTGATTTTCGACAAAAGAGATAACACCCCCCATTACGTCATGCTTCAGAAATGTGGAAAATGGTCCGTTTTCAAATGTTTTATTTTTGAACGTCAGTTCACATTTGTAGGTGGATCATCAGTGTTAGAGCTAAAATTAGCATGTTTAAAGTGATTTTCATGCTTCCAGGGGCCCAAAACACAAGATTAATGGAATGGTTAAAAGTGCATGAAAATGGCCAATTTACTCACTCTGAGTTCTCAAAAAGGGTTTCTTCACCCCGGGAAGTGAAATAAATACCATTTGGAGGCATTTAATGTTCCAGCAAAAACGGCTGATTTTCGACAAAAGAGATAACACCCCCCCATTACGTCATGCTTCAGAAATGTGGAAAATGGTCCGTTTTCAAATGTTTTATTTTTGAACGTCAGTTCACATTTGTAGGTGGATCATCAGTGTTAGAGCTAAAATTAGCATGTTTAAAGTGATTTTCATGCTTCCAGGGGCCCAAAACACAAGATTTATGGAATGGTTAAAAGTGCATGAAAATGGCCAATTTACTCACTCTGAGTTCTCAAAAAGGGTTTCTTCACCCCGGGAAGTGAAATAAATACCATTTGGAGGCATTTAATGTTCGAGCAAAAACGGCTGATTTTCGACAAAAGAGATAACACCCCCCCATTACGTCATGCTTCAGAAATGTGGAAAATGGTCCGTTTTCAAATGTTTTATTTTTGAACGTCAGTTCACATTTGTAGGTGGATCATCAGTGGTAGAGCTAAAATTAGCATGTTTAAAGTGATTTTCATGCTTCCAGGGGCTCGGGAAGTTAATTAAATACCAATTTGAGGCATTTAATGTTCGAGCAAAAACGGCTGATTTTCGACAAAAGAGATAACACCCCCCCCATTACGTCATGCTTCAGAAATGTGGAAAATGGTCCGTTTTCAAATGTTTTATTTTTGAACGTCAGTTCACATTTGTAGGTGGATCATCAGTGTTAGAGCTAAAATTAGCATGTTTAAAGTGATTTTCATGCTTCCAGGGGCCCAAAACACAAGAATTATGGAATGGTTAAAAGTGCATGAAAATGGCCAATTTACTCACTCTGAGTTCTCAAAAAGGGTTTCTTCACCCCGGGAAGTTAATTAAATACCATTTGGAGGCATTTAATGTTCGAGCAAAAACGGCTGATTTTCGACAAAAGAGATAACACCCCCCCATTACGTCATGCTTCAGAAATGTGGAAAATGGTCCGTTTTCAAATGTTTTATTTTTGAACGTCAGTTCACATTTGTAGGTGGATCATCAGTGTTAGAGCTAAAATTAGCATGTTTAAAGTGATTTTCATGCTTCCAGGGGCTCAGGAAGTTAATTAAATACCATTTGGAGGCATTTAATGTTCGAGCAAAAACGGCTGATTTTCGACAAAAGAGATAACACCCCCCATTACGTCATGCTTCAGAAATGTGGAAAATGGTCCGTTTTCAAATGTTTTATTTTTGAACGTCAGTTCACATTTGTAGGTGGATCATCAGTGTTAGAGCTAAAATTAGCATGTTTAAAGTGATTTTCATGCTTCCAGGGGCCCAAAACACAAGATTTATGGAATGGTTAAAAGTGCATGAAAATGGCCAATTTACTCACTCTGAGTTCTCAAAAAGGGTTTCTTCACCCCGGGAAGTTAATTAAATACCATTTGGAGGCATTTAATGTTCGAGCAAAAACGGCTGATTTTCGACAAAAGAGATAAGACCCCCCCCATTACGTCATGCTTCAGAAATGTGGAAAATGGTCCGTTTTCAAATGTTTTATTTTTGAACGTCAGTTCACATTTGTAGGTGGATCATCAGTGTTAGAGCTAAAATTAGCATGTTTAAAGTGATTTTCATGCTTCCAGGGGCTCGGGAAGTTAATTAAATACCATTTGGAGGCATTTAATGTTCGAGCAAAAACGGCTGATTTTCGACAAAAGAGATAACACCCCCCTATTACGTCATGCTTCAGAAATGTGGAAAATGGTCCGTTTTCAAATGTTTTATTTTTGAACGTCAGTTCACATTTGTAGGTGGATCATCAGTGTTAGAGCTAAAATTAGCATGTTTAAAGTGATTTTCATGCTTCCAGGGGCCCAAAACACAAGATTAATGGAATGGTTAAAAGTGCATGAAAATGGCCAATTTACTCACTCTGAGTTCTCAAAAAGGGTTTCTTCACCCCGGGAAGTGAAATAAATACCATTTGGAGGCATTTAATGTTCGAGCAAAAACGGCTGATTTTCGACAAAAGAGATAACACCCCCCCATTACGTCATGCTTCAGAAATGTGGAAAATGGTCCGTTTTCAAATGTTTTATTTTTGAACGTCAGTTCACATTTGTAGGTGGATCATCAGTGTTAGAGCTAAAATTAGCATGTTTAAAGTGATTTTCATGCTTCCAGGGGCTCGGGAAGTTAATTAAATACCAATTTGAGGCATTTAATGTTCGAGCAAAAACGGCTGATTTTCGACAAAAGAGATAACACCCCCCCCATTACGTCATGCTTCAGAAATGTGGAAAATGGTCCGTTTTCAAATGTTTTATTTTTGAACGTCAGTTCACATTTGTAGGTGGATCATCAGTGTTAGAGCTAAAATTAGCATGTTTAAAGTGATTTTCATGCTTCCAGGGGCCCAAAACACAAGAATTATGGAATGGTTAAAAGTGCATGAAAATGGCCAATTTACTCACTCTGAGTTCTCAAAAAGGGTTTCTTCACCCGGGAAGTTAATTAAATACCATTTGGAGGCATTTAATGTTCGAGCAAAAACGGCTGATTTTCGACAAAAGAGATAACACCCCCCCATTACGTCATGCTTCAGAAATGTGGAAAATGGTCCGTTTTCAAATGTTTTATTTTTGAACGTCAGTTCACATTTGTAGGTGGATCATCAGTGTTAGAGCTAAAATTAGCATGTTTAAAGTGATTTTCATGCTTCCAGGGGCTCGGGAAGTTAATTAAATACCATTTGGAGGCATTTAATGTTCGAGCAAAAACGGCTGATTTTTCACAAAAGAGATAACACCCCCCCATTACGTCATGCTTCAGAAATGTGGAAAATGGTCCGTTTTCAAATGTTTTATTTTTGAACGTCAGTTCACATTTGTAGGTGGATCATCAGTGTTAGAGCTAAAATTAGCATGTTTAAAGTGATTTTCATGCTTCCAGGGGCCCAAAACACAAGATTTATGGAATGGTTAAAAGTGCATGAAAATGGCCAATTTACTCACTCTGAGTTCTCAAAAAGGGTTTCTTCACCCCGGGAAGTTAATTAAATACCATTTGGAGGCATTTAATGTTCGAGCAAAAACGGCTGATTTTCGACAAAAGAGATAACACCCCCCCATTACGTCATGCTTCAGAAATGTGGAAAATGGTCCGTTTTCAAATGTTTTATTTTTGAACGTCAGTTCACATTTGTAGGTGGATCATCAGTGTTAGAGCTAAAATTAGCATGTTTAAAGTGATTTTCATGCTTCCAGGGGCCCAAAACACAAGATTTATGGAATGGTTAAAAGTGCATGAAAATGGCCAATTTACTCACTCTGAGTTCTCAAAAAGGGTTTCTTCACCCCGGGAAGTTAATTAAATACCATTTGGAGGCATTTAATGTTCGAGCAAAAACGGCTGATTTTCGACAAAAGAGATAACACCCCCCCATTACGTCATGCTTCAGAAATGTGGAAAATGGTCCGTTTTCAAATGTTTTATTTTTGAACGTCAGTTCACATTTGTAGGTGGATCATCAGTGTTAGAGCTAAAATTAGCATGTTTAAAGTGATTTTCATGCTTCCAGGGGCTCGGGAAGTTAATTAAATACCATTTGGAGGCATTTAATGTTCGAGCAAAAACGGCTGATTTTCGACAAAAGAGATAACACCCCCCCATTACGTCATGCTTCAGAAATGTGGAAAATGGTCCGTTTTCAAATGTTTTATTTTTGAACGTCAGTTCACATTTGTAGGTGGATCATCAGTGTTAGAGCTAAAATTAGCATGTTTAAAGTGATTTTCATGCTTCCAGGGGCCCAAAACACAAGATTTATGGAATGGTTAAAAGTGCATGAAAATGGCCAATTTACTCACTCTGAGTTCTCAAAAAGGGTTTCTTCACCCCGGGAAGTGAAATAAATACCATTTGGAGGCATTTAATGTTCGAGCAAAAACGGCTGATTTTCGACAAAAGAGATAACACCCCCCCCATTACGTCATGCTTCAGAAATGTGGAAAATGGTCCGTTTTCAAATGTTTTATTTTTGAACGTCAGTTCACATTTGTAGGTGGATCATCAGTGTTAGAGCTAAAATTAGCATGTTTAAAGTGATTTTCATGCTTCCAGGGGCTCGGGAAGTTAATTAAATACCATTTGGAGGCATTTAATGTTCGAGCAAAAACGGCTGATTTTCGAGAAAAGAGATAACACCCCCCCATTACGTCATGCTTCAGAAATGTGGAAAATGGTCCGTTTTCAAATGTTTTATTTTTGAACGTCAGTTCACATTTGTAGGTGGATCATCAGTGTTAGAGCTAAAATTAGCATGTTTAAAGTGATTTTCATGCTTCCAGGGGCTCGGGAAGTGAAATAAATACCATTTGGAGGCATTTAATGTTCGAGCAAAAACGGCTGATTTTCAACAAAAGAGATAACACCCCCCCATTACGTCATGCTTCAGAAATGTGGAAAATGGTCCGTTTTCAAATGTTTTATTTTTGAACGTCAGTTCACATTTGTAGGTGGATCATCAGTGTTAGAGCTAAAATTAGCATGTTTAAAGTGATTTTCATGCTTCCAGGGGCTCGGGAAGTTAATTAAATACCATTTGGAGGCATTTAATGTTCGAGCAAAAACGGCTGATTTTCGACAAAAGAGATAACACCCCCCCCATTACGTCATGCTTCAGAAATGTGGAAAATAGTCCGTTTTCAAATGTTTTATTTTTGAACGTCAGTTCACATTTGTAGGTGGATCATCAGTGTTAGAGCTAAAATTAGCATGTTTAAAGTGATTTTCATGCTTCCAGGGGCCCAAAACACAAGAATAATGGAATGGTTAAAAGTGCATGAAAATGGCCAATTTACTCACTCTGAGTTCTCAAAAGGGTTTCTTCACCCCGGGAAGTGAAATAAATACCATTTGGAGGCATTTAATGTTCGAGCAAAAACGGCTGATTTTCGACAAAAGAGATAACACCCCCCCATTACGTCATGCTTCAGAAATGTGGAAAATGGTCCGTTTTCAAATGTTTTATTTTTGAACGTCAGTTCACATTTGTAGGTGGATCATCAGTGTCAGAGCTAAAATTAGCATGTTTAAAGTGATTTTCATGCTTCCAGGGGCCCAAAACACAAGATTAATGGAATGGTTAAAAGTGCATGAAAATGGCCAATTTACTCACTCTGAGTTCTCAAAAAGGGTTTCTTCACCCCGGGAAGTGAAATAAATACCATTTGGAGGCATTTAATGTTTGAGCAAAAACGGCTGATTTTCGACAAAAGAGATAACACCCCCCCATTACGTCATGCTTCAGAAATGTGAAAAATGGTCCGTTTTCAAATGTTTTATTTTTGAACGTCAGTTCACATTTGTAGGTGGATCATCAGTGTTAGAGCTAAAATTAGCATGTTTAAAGTGATTTTCATGCTTCCAGGGGCTCGGGAAGTTAATTAAATACCATTTGGAGGCATTTAATGTTCGAGCAAAAACGGCTGATTTTCGACAAAAGAGATAACACCCCCCATTACGTCATGCTTCAGAAATGTGGAAAATGGTCCGTTTTCAAATGTTTTATTTTTGAACGTCAGTTCACATTTGTAGGTGGATCATCAGTGTTAGAGCTAAAATTAGCATGTTTAAAGTGATTTTCATGCTTCCAGGGGCCCAAAACACAAGATTAATGGAATGGTTAAAAGTGCATGAAAATGGCCAATTTACTCACTCTGAGTTCTCAAAAAGGGTTTCTTCACCCCGGGAAGTGAAATAAATACCATTTGGAGGCATTTAATGTTCCAGCAAAAACGGCTGATTTTCGACAAAAGAGATAACACCCCCCCATTACGTCATGCTTCAGAAATGTGGAAAATGGTCCGTTTTCAAATGTTTTATTTTTGAACGTCAGTTCACATTTGTAGGTGGATCATCAGTGTTAGAGCTAAAATTAGCATGTTTAAAGTGATTTTCATGCTTCCAGGGGCCCAAAACACAAGATTTATGGAATGGTTAAAAGTGCATGAAAATGGCCAATTTACTCACTCTGAGTTCTCAAAAAGGGTTTCTTCACCCCGGGAAGTGAAATAAATACCATTTGGAGGCATTTAATGTTCGAGCAAAAACGGCTGATTTTCGACAAAAGAGATAACACCCCCCCATTACGTCATGCTTCAGAAATGTGGAAAATGGTCCGTTTTCAAATGTTTTATTTTTGAACGTCAGTTCACATTTGTAGGTGGATCATCAGTGTTAGAGCTAAAATTAGCATGTTTAAAGTGATTTTCATGCTTCCAGGGGCTCGGGAAGTTAATTAAATACCAATTTGAGGCATTTAATGTTCGAGCAAAAACGGCTGATTTTCGACAAAAGAGATAACACCCCCCCCATTACGTCATGCTTCAGAAATGTGGAAAATGGTCCGTTTTCAAATGTTTTATTTTTTAACGTCAGTTCACATTTGTAGGTGGATCATCAGTGTTAGAGCTAAAATTAGCATGTTTAAAGTGATTTTCATGCTTCCAGGGGCCCAAAACACAAGAATTATGGAATGGTTAAAAGTGCATGAAAATGGCCAATTTACTCACTCTGAGTTCTCAAAAAGGGTTTCTTCACCCCGGGAAGTTAATTAAATACCATTTGGAGGCATTTAATGTTCGAGCAAAAACGGCTGATTTTCGACAAAAGAGATAACACCCCCCCATTACGTCATGCTTCAGAAATGTGGAAAATGGTCCGTTTTCAAATGTTTTATTTTTGAACGTCAGTTCACATTTGTTGTAGGTGGATCATCAGTGTTAGAGCTAAAATTAGCATGTTTAAAGTGATTTTCATGCTTCCAGGGGCTCGGGAAGTTAATTAAATACCATTTGGAGGCATTTAATGTTCGAGCAAAAACGGCTGATTTTCGACAAAAGAGATAACACCCCCCCATTACGTCATGCTTCAGAAATGTGGAAAATGGTCCGTTTTCAAATGTTTTATTTTTGAACGTCAGTTCACATTTGTAGGTGGATCATCAGTGTTAGAGCTAAAATTAGCATGTTTAAAGTGATTTTCATGCTTCCAGGGGCCCAAAACACAAGATTTATGGAATGGTTAAAAGTGCATGAAAATGGCCAATTTACTCACTCTGAGTTCTCAAAAAGGGTTTCTTCACCCCGGGAAGTGAAATAAATACCATTTGGAGGCATTTAATGTTCGAGCAAAAACGGCTGATTTTCGACAAAAGAGATAACACCCCCCCATTACGTCATGCTTCAGAAATGTGGAAAATGGTCCGTTT